>NC_134696.1:105673160-105764049 GCF_050947455.1 Rhinoderma darwinii
GATATTACCTGTGGAGTCAGTGAGCTCAGACATCAGCCATTTCCAAATCTAGAGAGTGCCTGAACCCCTTTGTGTTTCGAGATTTGCATTGTTCAAAGTCAAGGTTTTGTTATTTAGAAGTCTGGGAAAGCTGGGTGACAACCCTCGTAGCTGTAATATCATCCATAAAGCTGAAAAACGGAGGACCATAGACACGGAGCGGAGGGGGTCCCCACCACTTTGCCACATTTGCAGTTGCACTGAATGTCCAGCAGATGTCCTCAGTACACCTGGGTTCTATTGATGGACCCTACAATTTGCACTGATTCCATTCTCCGCACCCTCATAGACTTGCTGCTTTAGATAAAGTAGTCGGAGAGAATTCATCAAATATCCCCCAACCCAAAACCAAAGTATCCTCCAGAGACAGGTCTCCATATGCTGAGAAGGTAGAGACATACGCCTCCTGTCCGTGTGCCGCCTCCGGTCGTGCAGTTGTTATATATTCCATAAAACGCAAATTATTATTATTTTTTTTTTTTCACAAAGCTTTATTTGTTTTTACATATTTTAGAATTCCCTTGATGTGATGCATTCTGTTCCAGAAATAGAAATCTTACTCCGCCGGTTCCGAGATTTCCAGGCCAGACATTTAACATTCTCTCACTTGCTCCTTAGTAACAGACTATGAACGGCTGCCTTGTTAGTAGCAGTAAATGCTGACAATTTAGGGCATGACCACACATGGCAGAATTCCTCCGCAACTGTCCGCATCAATGCCGCACCTAATCCGGGTTGCGGATTACGGCTGCGGATCTGCACAAAATGTGCAGAAAATTGATGCGGACTGGCCGCTGCGGACTGCAGGAAAAGTGCTTCTCTTCTCCCTATTCAGTGCAGGATAGAGAGAAGGGACAGCACTTTCCCTAGTGAAAGTCAAAGAAATTCATACTTACCGCCCGTTGTCTTGGTGACGCGTCCCTCTTTCGGCATCCAGCCCGACCTCCCTGGATGACGCTCCAGTCCATGTGACCGCTGCAGCCTGTGCTTGGCCTGTGATTGGCTGCAGCCGTGACTTACACTGAAACGTCATCCTGGGAGGCCGGACTGGAGACAGACGCAGGGAGTTCTCGGTAAGTATGAACTTATATTTTTTTTACAGATACATGTATATTGAGATCGGTAGTCACTGTCCCGGGTGCAGAAACAGTTACTGCCGTTTGCTTA
The DNA here is from genome assembly GCF_050947455.1 of Rhinoderma darwinii. Classification (NCBI taxonomy): domain Eukaryota; kingdom Metazoa; phylum Chordata; class Amphibia; order Anura; family Rhinodermatidae; genus Rhinoderma; species Rhinoderma darwinii. Next base: position 105,674,367 of record NC_134696.1, read on the forward strand.
ACTCTTTCAGCACCCTGGACAGTGACTATTTACAGACGTCTCCTAGCAACGCTCCCGTCATTACGGGAGCCCCATTGACTTCCTCAGTCTGGCTGTAGACCTAGAAATACATAGGTCCAGCCAGAATGAAGAAATGTCATGGTAGTAAAAACAATACGCTCCGCAGCACACATAAGATCTGCGGACTTCATTGCGGAATTTTGACTCTCCATTGAAGTCAATGGAGAAATTCCGCCATGAGTCCGCAACCAGTCCGCCACTGCTCCGCAACAGACAGAGCATGCTGCGGACACCAAATTCCGCTCCGCAGCCTATGCTCCGCAGCGGAATTGTACGCATCGTGTAAACGAACACTGCTAAATTAAAGTGAAAGTCAATGGAGAAACGGCTCCGCTGCGGATTAACGCTGCGGAGTGTCCGCAGCGGAATTTAAGTGAAATTCCGCCATGTGTGAACCCGCCCTTATAGTCACCTGCTGAGGAGCAAGTGAGAGAAGGAAAACTGGAACCGAAGCTACTACTCTCACAGCAAGAAGTCAGTCCTCCGCTCTAATAGGCGAGATCGTCTCTTAATCATCCTGGCGGAGTGCCGATCATTATCCTGATATACGTACTCACAACCACAATGTAAAGACTGAACTGCTGCTTTACTTTTCTAGGAGGTGCAGCAAAGAAAACAATCCACAGCTAAAAATGTCTGTATGTTCATTCCATCCAGAAGAAAGTACAACAAATAAAAACAACACCGTTTACACACAAGACTACTTTTTTTTTCTTCTAATAACTGTCGCAATTCAATGTACTGCCCCCTATATACAAGAATATAACTACTATAATACTGCCCTCCTATATACAAGAATATAACTACTATAATACTGCCCTCCTATATACAAGAATATAACTACTATAATACTGCCCCCTATATACAAGAATATAACTACTATAATACTGCCCTCCTATATACAAGAATATAACTACTATAATACTGCCCCCTATATACAAGAATATAACTACTATAATACTGCCCTCCTATATACAAGAATATAACTACTATAATACTGCTCCTGTATACAAGAATATAACTACTATAATACTGCTCCTATATACAAGAATATACCTACTATAATACTGCCCCCTATATACAAGAATATAACTACTATAATACTGCTCCTATATACAAGAATATAACTACTATAATACTGCCCCCTATATACAAGAATATAACTACTATAATACTGCCCCTATATACAAGAATATAACTACTATAATACTGCCCCCTATATACAAGAATATAACTACTATAATACTGCTCCTATATACAAGAATATAACTACTATAATACTGCTCCAAACGGAGTGTCAAATTAGAGATGAGCGCACCGAACTTCACCGGGTTCGGCCGAACTCGTTTTAACCGAACCCGGCAAAAAATGTTCGGGTACGCGACGTCAGGAGACAGTCACTGCCCACGGTGCTGAAAGACTTAAACTGTTTCAGCACCATGGACAGTGACTTTCGATCACAATATACATATACGTGTAAAAAAAAAACAGAAGTTCGGACTTACCGATAAGTCCCGGCTCCTTCCTCCAGTCCGACCTCCCGGGATGACAATTCAGGCCAAGTGACAGCTGCAGCCAATCACAAGCCAAGCACAGGCTGCAGCCAATCACAGGCTGCAGCGGTCTCATGGCCTGCCGCGTCATCCTGGGAGGTGGGGCCGGATGACAAGAGAGGGACGCGTCACCAAGGCAACGGCCGGGAGACCGGACTGGAGGAAGCAGGCAGTTCATGGTAAGTGTGAACGTCTTTTTTTATTCACAGGTTGGTGTATATTGTGATCGGCATTCACTGTCGAGGGTGCTGAAAGAGTTACTGCCGATCAGTTAGCTCTTTCAGCACCTTGGACAGTGACGGGCGTCGACTAGCCTCATCTCTATGATGGCGGCTGCGCGAAAATCACGCAGCCGCGCATCATACACGGATGACACACGGAGCTGTCAATTGCCTTTTGCGCACGCAAAACGCAGCGTTTTTTTGCGCGCGCAAAACGCACACGCTCGTGTAAATGAGGCCTAATACTGTCCCTATATACAAGAATATAACTACTATGATACTGCTAATATATACAAGAATATAACTACTATAATACTGCCTCTATATACAAGAATATAACTACTATGATACTGCTAATATATACAAGAATATAACTACTATAATACTGCTCCTATATACAAGAATATAACTACTATAATACTGCCCCTATATACAAGAATATAACTACTATAATACTGCCCCTATATACAAGAATATAACTACTATGATACTGCTAATATATACAAGAATATAACTACTATAATACTGCCCCCTATATACAAGAATATAACTACTATAATACTGCCCCCTATATACAAGAATATAACTACTATAATACTGCTCCTATATACAAGAATATAACTACTATAATACTGCTCCTATATACAAGAATATAACTACTATAATACTGCCCCTATATACAAGAATATAACTACTATAATACTGCCCCTATATACAAGAATATAACTACTATAATACTGCCCCCTATATACAAGAATATAACTACTATAATACTGCCCCTATATACAGGAATATAACTACTATAATACTGCTCCTATATACAAGAATATAACTACTATAATACTGCCCCTATATACAAGAATATAACTACTATAATACTGCTCCTATATACAAGAATATAACTACTATAATACTGCCCCTATATACAAGAATATAACTACTATAATACTGCTAATATATACAAGAATATAACTACTATAATACTGCTCCCTATATACAAGAATATAACTACTATAATACTGCCCCCTATATACAAGAATATAACTACTATAATACTGTCCCTATATACAAGAATATAACTACTATAATACTGCCCGCTATATACAAGAATATAACTACTATAATACTGCCCCTATATACAAGAATATAACTACTATAATACTGTTCCTATATACAAGAATATAACTATTATAATACAGCCCCCTATATACAAGAATATAACTACTATAATACTGCCCCTATATACAAGAATATAACTACTATAATACTGCCCCCTATATGCAAGAATATAACTACTATAATACTGCCCCCTATATGCAAGAATATAACTACTATAATACTGTTCCTATATACAAGAATATAACTATTATAATACTGCCTCCTATATACAAGAATATAACTACTATAATACTGCTCCCTATATACAAGAATATAACTATATACAAGAATATAACTACTATAATACTGCTCCTATATACAAGAATATAACTACTATAATACTGTCCCTATATACAAGAATATAACTACTATAATACTGCCCCTATATACAAGAATATAACTACTATAATACTGCTCCCTATATACAAGAATATAACTATATACAAGAATATAACTACTATAATACTGCTCCTATATACAAGAATATAACTACTATAATACTGTCCCTATATACAAGAATATAACTACTATAATACTGCCTCCTATATACAAGAATATAACTACTATAATACTGCCCCTATATACAAGAATATAACTACTATAATACTGCTCCTATATACAAGAATATAACTACTATAATACTGCTCCTATATACAAGAATATAACTACTATAATACTGTCCCTATATACAAGAATATAACTACTATAATACTGCCCCCTATATACAGGCATATAACTACTATAATACTGCCCCCTATATACAAGAATATATACTATAATACTGCCTCCTATATACAAGAATATAACTACTATAATACTGCCTCCTATATACAAGAATATAACTACTATAATACTGCCCCTATATACAAGAATATAACTACTATAATACTGCCCCTATATACAAGAATATAACTACTATAATACTGCTCCTATATACAAGAATATAACTACTATAATACTGCTCCTATATACAAGAATATAACTACTATAATACTGCCCCTATATACAAGAATATAACTACTATAATACTGCCTCCTATATACAAGAATATAACTACTATAATACTGCACCTATATACAAGAATATAACTACTATAATACTGCTCCTATATACAAGAATATAACTACTATAATACTGCCCCTATATACAAGAATATAACTACTATAATACTGCTCCTATATACAATAATATAACTACTATAATACTGCCCCTATATACAAGAATATAACTACTATAATACTGCCACTATATACAAGAATATTACTACTATAATACTGCACCTATATACAAGAATATAACTACTATAATACTGCCCCTATATACAAGAATATAACTACTATAATACTGCTCCTATATACAAGAATATAACTACTATAATACTGCCCCCTATATACAAGAATATAACTACTATAATGCTGCCCCTATATACAAGAATATAACTACTATAATACTGCCACTATATACAAGAATATTACTACTATAATACTGCACCTATATACAAGAATATAACTACTATAATACTGCTATATACAAGAATATAACTACTATAATACTGCTCCTATATACAAGAATATAACTACTGTAATACTGCTCCTATATACAAGAATATAACTACTGTAATACTGCTCCTATATACAAGAATATAACTACTATAATACTGCTCCTATATACAAGAATGTAACTACTATAATACTGCTCCTATATACAAGAATATTACTACTATAATACTGCCTCCTATATACAAGAATATAACTACTATAATACTGCTCCTATATACAAGAATATAACTACTATAATACTGCCCCTATATACAGGAATATAACTACTATAATACTGCCCCCTATATACAGGAATATAACTACTATAATACTGCCACCTATATACAAGAATATAACTACTATAATACTTCCCCTATATACACGAATATAACTACTATAATACTGCCCCCTATATACAAGAATATAACTACTATAATACTGCTCCTATATACAAGAATATAACTACTATAATACTGCTCCTATATACAAGAATATAACTACTATAATACTGCCCCTATATACAGGAATATAACTACTATAATACTGCCACCTATATACAAGAATATAACTACTATAATACTTCCCCTATATACACGAATATAACTACTATAATACTGCCCCCTATATACAAGAATATAACTACTATAATACTGCTCCTATATACAAGAATATAACTACTATAATACTGCTCCTATATACAAGAATATAACTACTATAATACTGCTCCTATATACAAGAATATAACTACTATAATACTGCTCCTATATACAAGAATATAACTACTATAATACTGCCCTCTATATACAAGAATATAACTACTGTAATACTGCCCCTATATACAAGACTATAACTACTATAATACTGCTCCTATATACAAGAATATAACTACTATAATACTGCCTACTATATACAAGAATATAACTACTATAATACTGCTCCTATATACAAGAATATAACTACTATAATACTGCTCCTATATACAAGACTATAACTACTATAATACTGCTCCTATATACAAGAATATAACTACTATAATACTGCTCCTATATACAAGAATATAACTACTATAATACTGCTCCTATATACAAGAATATAACTACTATAATACTGCTCCTATATACAAGAATATAACTACTATAATACTGCCCCTATATACAAGAATATAACTACTATAATACAGCCCACTATGTACAAGAATATAACTACTATAATACTGCTCCTATATACAAGAATATAACTACTATAATACTGCTCCTATATACAATATAACTACTATAATACTGCCCCCTATATACAAGAATATAACTACTATAATACTGCCCCCTATATACAAGAATATAACTACTATAATACTGCCCCTATATACAAGAATATAACTACTATAATACTGCCCTCTATATACAAGAATATAACTACTATAATACTGCCCCCTATATACAAGAATATAACTACTATAATACTGCCTGCTATATACAAGAATATAACTACTATAATACTGCTCCTATATACAAGAATGTAACTACTATAATACTGCTCCTATATACAAGAATATAACTACTATAATACTGCCCACTATGTACAAGAATATAACTACTATAATACTGCCCCTATATACAAGAATATAACTACTATAATACTGCTCCTATATACAAGAATATAACTACTATAATACTGCTCCTATATACAAGAATATAACTACTATAATACTGCTCCTATATACAAGAATATAACTACTATAATACTGCCCTCTATATACAAGAATATAACTACTATAATACTGCTCCTATATACAAGAATATAACTACTATAATACTGCTCCTATATATAAGAATATAACTACTATAATACTGCCCCCTATATACAAGAATATAACTACTATAATATTGCCCCTATATACAAGAATATAACTACTATAATACTGCCCCTATATACAAGAATATAACTACTATAATACTGATCCTATATACAAGAATATAAGTACTATAATACTGCCCCTATATACAAGAATATAACTACTATAATACTGCCCCTATATATAAGAATATACCTACTATAATACTGCCCCTATATACAAAAATGTAACTACTATAATACTGCTCCTATATACAAGAATATAACTACTATAATACTGCCCCCTATATACAAGAATATAACTACTATAATACTGCTCCTATATATAAGAATATAACTACTATAATACTGCTCCTATATATAAGAATATACCTACTATAATACTGCCCCTATATACAAGAATATAACTACTATAATACTGCCCCTATATATAAGAATATACCTACTATAATACTGCCCCTATATACAAAAATGTAACTACTATAATACTGCCCCTATATACAAGAATATAACTACTATAATACTGCCCCCTATATACAAGAATATAACTACTATAATACTGCTCCTATATACAAGAATATAACTACTATAACACTGCTCCTATATACAAGAATATAACTACTATAATACTGCCCCTATATACAAGAATATAACTACTATAATACTGCCCCCTATATACAAGAATATAACTACTATAATACTGCTCCTATATACAAGAATATAACTACTATAACACTGCTCCTATATACAAGAATATAACTACTATAATATTGCTCCTATATACAAGAATATAACTACTATAATCCTGCCCCCTGTATATAAGAATATAACTACTATAATACTGCTCCTATATATAAGAATATACCTACTATAATACTGCCCCCTATATACAAGAATATAACTACTATAATACTGCCCCTATATACAAGAATATACCTACTATAATACTGCCCCCTATATACAAGAATATAACTACTATAATACTGCCCCTATATACAAGAATATAACTACTATAATACTGCCCCCTATATACAAGAATATAACTGCTATAATACTGCCCCTATATACAAGAATATAACTACTATAATACTGCCCCCTATATACAAGAATATAACTACTATAATACTGCTCCTATATACAAGAATATAACTACTATAATACTGACTCCTATATACAAGAATATAACTACTATAATACTGCCCCTATATACAAGAATATAACTACTATAATACTGCCCCTATATACAAGAATATAACTACTATAATACTGCCCCCTATATACAAGAATATAACTGCTATAATACTGCCCCTATATACAAGAATATAACTACTATAATACTGCTCCTATATACAAGAATATAACTACTATAATACTGCCCCTATATACAAGAATATAACTACTATAATACTGCTTCTATATACAAGAATATAACTACTATAATACTGCCCCCTATATACAAGAATATAACTACTATAATACTGCCCCTATATACAAGAATATAACTGCTATAATACTGCCCCTATATACAAGAATATAACTACTATAATACTGCTCCTATATACAAGAATATAACTACTATAATACTGCCCCTATATACAAGAATATAACTACTATAATACTGCTTCTATATACAAGAATATAACTACTATAATACTGCCCCCTATATACAAGAATATAACTACTATAATACTGCCCCTATATACAAGAATATAACTACTATAATACTGCTTCTATATACAAGAATATAACTACTATAATACTGCCCCTATATACAAGAATATAACTACTATAATACTGCTCCTATATACAAGAATATAACTACTATAATACTACCCCCTATATACAAGAATATAACTACTATAATACTGCCCCTATACACAAGAATACAACTACTATAATACTACCCCCTATATACAAGAATATAACTACTATAATACTGCTCCCTATATACAAGAATATAACTACTATAATACTCCCCTATATACAAGAATATAACTACTATAATACTGCTCCTATATACAAGAATATAACTACTCTAATACTGCACCCTATATACAAGAATATAACTACTATAATACTGCCTCCTATATACAAGAATATAACTACTGTAATACTGCCCCTATATACAAGAATATAACTACTATAATACTGCTGCTATATACAAGAATATAACTACTATAATACTGCCCCTATATACAAGAATATAACTACTATAATACTGCCCCCTATGTAGAAGAATGTAGATATTATAATATTATTGTTTTTCAGGGTTCTTGTTGCCGGGATGAGGAGACGCTATGAATCTCTTCACATATGACTTGATGAGAGGAGTTGAGGTGCAGCTGCTGTCGGTTCCTGTCTGGTCTTGTCCTGTATATAGTCAGGTAGTAGTTGTGTGATCTGGAGTCACCAGGTCTTGCAGCTTCGGGATAGTGTGGCGGATTCTGACCTTCTGCGGGTCAATCACCAGGACTGTGAGTAGGGGGCTGCTGGCATGGTGGGGTGGCACAGGCTCTGCGGGTCGGTCATTGATGGGTTACTGATTCCACAGATAATAACAGGAAACCTGTGTAATATTTTCCATAGTGTAGTATCCGGGATGGTTTTTCATGGAGGGATCATTATCTGTATCTCGGTTATAAAACAAAAACAGTTGTTTTTGGCTGTGAGAAGTTTGTTCTTTGCCTAAACACAGACATATGGACAGACACAGTGCACAGTACAACTTCTGTATGGCAGGTCTTGTGTCTGTGATCGTCAGACAGTCATGCCAATGGCCAGGAATAGTGACAGCAGACATGTCCTCATTCATACCATCAAGATAGAGGTGACATCGGAATAATACTTATGAGCCGCTGTATCTAATCCTACCATGTGTGATACTGTCTGCTGAGCCGTGTATCTAATCCTATCATGTGTGATACTGTCTGCTGAGCCGCTGTATCTAATCCTATCATGTATAATACTGTCGGCTGAGCTGTGTATCTAATCCTATCATGTGTGATACTGTCTGCTGAGCTGTGTATCTAATCCTATCATGTGCGATACTGTCTGCTGAGCTGTGTATCTAATCCTATCATGTGTGATACTGTGCGAGCTGTGTATCTAATTCTGTTATGTGTGATACTGTCTGTTGAGCTGTGTATCTAATCCTATCATGTGTGATACTGTCTGTTGAGCTGTGTATCTAATCCTATCATGTGTGATACTGTCTGCTGAGCTGTGTATCTAATCCTATCATGTGTGATACTGTCTGCTGAGCCACTGTATCTAATCCTATCATGTGTGATACTGTCTGCTGAGCTGTGTATCTAATCCTATCGTGTGTGATACTGTGCTGAGCCGCTGTATCTAATCCTATCATGTGTAATACTGTCTATTGGGCTGTGTATCTCATCCTACCATGTGTGATACTGTGCTGAGCTGTGTATCTAATTCTGTTATGTGTGATACTGTCTGTTGAGCTGTGTATCTAATCCTATCATGTGTGATACTGTCTGTTGAGCTGTGTATCTAATCCTATCATGTGTGATACTGTCTGCTGAGCTGTGTATCTAATCCTATCATGTGTGATACTGTCTGCTGAGCTGTGTATCTAATCCTATCATGTGACACTGTCTGCTGAGCTAATGTATCTAATCCTATCATGTGTGATACTGTCTGCTGAGCCGCTGTATCTAATCCTACCATGTGTGATACTGTCTGCTGAGCTGTGTATCTAATCCTATCATGTGATACTGTCTGCTGAGCTGTGTATCTAATCCAATCATGTGTGATACTGTCTGCTGAGCCGCTGTATCTAATCCTACCATGTGTGATACTGTCTGCTGAGCTGTGTATCTAATCCTACCATGTGTGATACTGTCTGCTGAGCCGCTGTATCTAGTCCTATCATGTGATACTGTCTGCTGAGCTGTGTATCTAATCCTATCATGTGTGATACTGTCTGCTGAGCTGTGTATCTAATCCTATAATGTGCGAATCTGTATTCTGAACCGCGGTATCTAAACTTATCATGTGTGATACTGTCTGCTGAGCTGTGTATCTAAACCTATCATGTGTGATACTGTCTGCTGAGTCGCTGTATCTAATCCTATCATGTGTGATACTGCCTGCTGAGCTGTGTATCTAATCCTATCATGTGTGATACTGTCTGCTGAGCTGTGTATCTAATCCTATCATGTGTGATACTGTCTGCTGAGCTGTGTATCTAATCCAATCATGTGTGATACTGTCTGCTGAGCTGTGTATCTAATCCAATCATGTGTGATACGGTCTCATGGAACCACACGGCACTACATCCCCCATCATGGACTGTCCCTTGAGATCTGGGACAGCTGGGGGAGTGTGGGACAGACTCAGGAGGGGTACAACGCTGACGTCTGACTGGGCAACCTGAGCTGTGGATATTTGCTGGCAGACCCTGGACGTGTGGGGTTGGAGGTCGGGCGGTGTGATTGGTCACCCTGGATGCTGAGAATAGAAGAGGGCCGTCTTGTGATCATTGATCGTGCACAGGGCGGAGGGCGGCACAGGTCGGGCGCGCTCTGTGTGTGACACTGGCAGGTGCGGAGCCAATGCGAGCCGCACACAGGGACGGAGCAGGATGGGCGGCAGGGGAACCTGGGCTGGATAAAACAAAGGCTGAGGTGGGTAAGTGTCCGCTCGGAGGGTCTGCTGCTATCAGGCTTGTCCTTTATTCAGCTTCTCCCCCCACCCCCATTAATCCCATCCATTGCCATAATAAAGGGGGCTCCGTAGCCTAGTAACCGGGGTCCCGCTACACAATAGTCAGTGCTAGGGACGGATAAAGCCCTTTCTCACACGCTGCGCGGAGCATTGTTCTGCTCACAGTCCCTTTGTTTTGACTTGTGTGCTGATAGGTAAACTGTTCTGCACATAACCGGCTCTGCTATACGGTCTCAAATCTGCTCCACTATAGCGTCATACAGAGGTCTACAGATTGAAGCGGCGCGGCGCTTGAGGGTCACGATGAAGGCGATGTCGCCGTGTGACGGGACCGGTCGTGCAGCGCTTGTCGCCATGTCACCCAGGCTCAACAGAGAGGTTGATACAGGGGTTTGCAGCGCTATAAGCGGGTCATGTGACTGGTAGGCTGTAATACTGGTGTGGACTTGTATATAAACATTGCCCCCCCCCCCGCCCCGGTGGTCTTGTCGCGGTCATTGTTCGTTTTAAAGGAACTTTCCCAGAGCTACTTCTATTGTATGATGTAGCGGAGGTGCTGCGGTACAGAAAACGACAACATGGTCTTTACATGACGGTTTTCTGCCACTTTTTCTTCTGGTAAGAAGACAACACAGCGCGCCCGAGAAGAAGCGCGGCTTTGCTTTAATATGTAGCCCCCAACCCTGAAGTGTAGATAGAACTCCCCTTTAATTGTAATGTAAATTCCCTTCAATGTTTCCATGGAGAGGTCCTGGGGTGAATAAGTTCTCATTCATTGGGGCAGATTTACGACTGGTCTGTGTCTAGAATGTGTCGGAAACACCACCAAATTTTGCTGCATTTCATTTTAGACTCATTTAAAAACAGATGTTTCCGTGTTTAGAAAATGGGCGTGGCTTAAATGCGTCAAAGTACACCGTGCGAAAAGTAAGCCAATCAAGAGTTGGTGTGAGGAAGTGAAAAGTGTCCAGCAAGACGCGCCAAATTTATCATACAGCGTGCGCCACTGGTATAAATCTGGCGCCTTTTCAGACTGCCCGGTCTAAGTTGACAATATCTACGTCATAGTATCTGCCCCATTGGGTTCAGTTTTATGTGTTGTTTTCTGGCTTTATATAAATAAAGTTTATTGAACGGAGCACAAGAAGTGCTCAAACACTAATCACATGCTGGGTCCCATGGCAACCAATCAGAATTTAGTATAGCAGTTTAGAAAACGAAAGCAGTGATCTGATTTGTTGCTATGGGCAACGACTTCTCCCTCTCAGGCCTCAGTCTCTTTCTCATCTCAGTCTCTCTTGCCTCAGTCTCTCTCTCTAGGCTCAGTCTCCCTCTCAGGCCTCAGTCTCTCTCTCGCCTCAGTCTCTCTAGGCTCAGTCTCTCTCTCTAGGCTCAGTCTCTCTCTCTTGCCTTAATCTCTCTCTCTAGGCTCAGTCTCTCTCTCTCTCTTGCCTTAATCTCTCCCTCTCGCCTCAGTCTCTCCCTCTCGCCTCAGTCTCTCCCTCTCGCCTCAGTCTCTCCCTCTCGCCTCAGTCTCTCCCTCTCGCCTCAGTCTCTCCCTCTCGCCTCAGTCTCTCCCTCTCGCCTCAGTCTCTCCCTCTCGCCTCAGTCTCTCTCTCTCGCCTCAGTCTCTCACTAGGCTCAGTCTTTCTCTTTCGCCTCAGTCTCTTTCTCTCGTTCGCCTCAGTCTCTCTCTCTCGTTCGCCTCAGTCTCTCTCTCTCGTTCGCCTCAGTCTCTCTCTCTCGTTCGCCTCAGTCTCTCTCTCTCGTTCGCCTCAGTCTCTCTCTCTCGTTCGCCTCAGTCTCTCTCTCTCTTTCGCCTCAGTCTCTCTCTCTCTCGCCTCAGTCTCTCTCTCTCGTTCGCCTCAGTCTCTCTCTCTCTCGCTCGCCTCAGTCTCTCTCGCCTCAGTCTCTCTCTCTCGCCTCAGTCTCTCGCTCTCTCTCTCGCCTCAGTCTCTCGCTCTCTCTCTCGCCTCAGTCTCTCGCTCTCTCTCTCGCCTCAGTCTCTCGCTCTCTCTCTCGCCTCAGTCTCTCGCTCTCTCTCACGCCTCAGTCTCTCGCCTCAGTCTCTCGCTCTCTCTCTTCGCCCCAGTCTCTCTCTCTCTCTCTCTCGCGCCTCAGTCTCTCTCTCCTCAGTCTCTCCTCGCCGCAGTCTCTCGCTCTCTCTCTCTCGCCCCAGTCTCTCGCTCTCTCTCTCGCCTCAGTCTCTCGCTCTCTCTCTCGCCTCAGTCTCTCGCTCTCTCTCTCGCCTCAGTCTGTCTCCTCAGTCTCTCTCTCTCTCGCCTCAGTCTCTCGCTCTCTCTCGCCCCAGTCTCTGTATCTCTCGCCCCAGTCTCTGTCTCTCTCTCTCTCTCGCCTCAGTCTCTCTCTCTCACCTCAGTCTCTCTCTCCTCAGTCTCTCTCTCTCTCACCTCAGTCTCTCTCTCTCTCAGTCTCTCGCTCTCTCTCTCGCCTCAGTCTCTCGCTCTCTCTCCGCCTCAGTCTCTCGCTCTCTCTCTCGCCTCAGTCTCTGTCTCCTCAGTCTCTCTCGCCTCAGTCTCTCGCTCTCTCTCTCGCCCCAGTCTCTGTCTCCTCAGTCTCTCTCGCCTCAGTCTCTCTCTCTCGCCTCAGTCTCTCTCTCGCCTCAGTCTCTCTCTCCTCAGTCTCTCTCTCTCTCTCGCCTCAGTCTCTCGCTCTCTCTCTCGCCCCAGTCTCTGTCTCCTCAGTCTCTCTCGCCTCAGTCTCTCTCTCTCGCCTCAGTCTCTCTCTCGCCTCAGTCTCTCTCTCCTCAGTCTCTCTCTCTCTCTCGCCTCAGTCTCTCGCTCTCTCTCTCGCCTCAGTCTCTCGCTCTCTCTCTCGCCTCAGTCTCTCGCTCTCTCTCTCGCCTCAGTCTCTGTCTCCTCAGTCTCTCTCGCCTCAGTCTCTCTCTCTCTCTCTCGCCCCAGTCTCTGTCTCCTCAGTCTCTCTCGCCTCAGTCTCTCTCTCTCGCCTCAGTCTCTCTCTCGCCTCAGTCTCTCTCTCCTCAGTCTCCTCTCTCTCTCGCCTCAGTCTCTCGCTCTCTCTCTCGCCTCAGTCTCTCAGTCCCCGATCTCAGGGGCCACAGTGTTTGTTAACTCTTAGTGCCGCCATGGAAACAGAATGTGTATTAGATTAAAGGGGTTTCTCATCAAGACAACCCCCGTCTATATGTCGTATCAGGGAGGTCCCATACAAAAAGCTGTGCGAGACGCTAATGAATTTGGCGCATTTTGCGAATCTCAGCCGTTCCCCATTACCCGGTTACTTTTCAAAACTGTCGCGGAAGGTTCAAATGTGTCAAAAACACAATAAATGTGGCGCGTGACTTTTACACTCCTTTTTTGCCGCAATTTCCACTAGAATTCTGGCGGATTTTGCTTAGTAAATCTCCCCCATGTAGTGACGGATTTATCGGAGGGAGTCATAAATCTGTCACCGCAGACGTCACTGCATTCACACTGGCTAAAATGGCGGCACTTTCTCTACGCCGGGGTCTGCGTGCACAGAGATGCGACTTTTCACTTCAGTCACTGATGTGCTTGGCGCAAATGCCACTAAATTATGGTGCAAACGCACAGCGGATAAGATGCTGTTTTGGGGTAAAATTATAAACGTGATCCTCAGATTCACGTATGAATCATGGCGCGATGTCTATTAGCATATTACGCCAATTTTACTATCAATACCTGGAAGATCGAATTCGAATGCAACAAATCTCAACGTAAAATGCAGCGGGGACATCTATATGTCGTGTCGTTTTCACTGCGATGCTGCTGAAAATGGCGCAATGTGAGATTGTAACCGCGAATCTACGGTCCTATTTTTAGGAACACAAGACGCAGTGTCGTTAAGGCTCTGTCCACACTGCAGCGTATGTCGGAGGTACTGTATATGCGGAATGTTGCTTATAGACCCCATTACGAGAATACCGCGCGTCATACGTTTTTTTTTACAAGTTGCCTCTGGATGAGATAGTGTGGTCGACTACACTATTCAATACGGTTAAAAAAAGGATCAATGAGGCCTTGACGGCGTTTACTTCAGGAGCATTTCCCTGTGTGAATACAGACTAAACATGACTCGTGTATAGTCGCTGTATTTTTCCACGTATCGTTTGTATTGGTTGTCCAAAGAGCTTGCACTTTAAATGTATGGATACAACCAATAATTAGTGCGTATAGTGATTAATCTGCGGGTCAGTGCAGGACACTTCTTGGGCCGTTTTTGGAGCCGTTTTTAATTGACTCCATTGAAAAACAGCTCCAAAAATGGCCGTAAAATACTCCGCGAAAAACGCGAGTTGCTACAAAAAGGTCTGAAAATCAGGAGCTATTTTCGCCTGAACAGCTCCGTATTTTCAGACGTTTTTGGTCATTGTGTGTGAACAAACCCTAAGGGAATTCTTGGTCATTAAGGCCCCCAGCACGCTGCACATGAAAGAGACGCACGCTACCAGACCCTACAAGGCTATCGGTCAAGTCTGGGACACAATGGTGGGGGTAGGGTCTCCTCAGGTGAGCCCCATCTGTTATAGAAAAAGACCCGATCTAAAGTAACAGAATACATACAGTGACATAGGTAAACGGAGGAGGGGGTCAGAGGTCATGAGGATGAGCAGGTGATGCCGAACACTTCTGAGGCGGCGCTTCTAATGCTCTCTGTATAGGTAAGCACCAGGTCAGTTATATAAAACATTAATAAGATGTAAGAGTATGGGTCATGTGATGTCATAGTTCTCAAGATATAACTTATATTTTGAATCAGGTGATGTCACTGTTCTCCTGATATAACATATTTGAATCGTGATGTCGCAGCTCACCTGGTATAATGATTGTTTGAGTCATGTGACATCACTGTTCTCCTGATATAACTTATAGGTGAGTCATGTGACATCACTGTTCTCCTGATATAACTTATAGGTGAGTCATGTGACATCACTGCTCCCCTTATATAACGTATAGGTGAGTCATGTGACATCACTGTTCTCCTGATATAACTTATAGGTGAGTCATGTGACATCACTGCTCTCCTGATATAACTTATAGTTGAGTCATGTGACATCACTGCTCCCCTTATATAACGTATAGGTGAGTCATGTGACATCACTGCTCCCCTTATATAACGTATAGGTGAGTCATGTGACATCACTGCTCCCCTTATATAACGTATAGGTGAGTCATGTGACATCACTGCTCCCCTTATATAACGTATAGGTGAGTCATGTGACATCACTGCTCCCCTTATATAACTTATAGGTGGGTCATGTGACATCACTGCTCCCCTTATATAACTTATAGGTGAGTCATGTGACATCACTGCTCCCCTTATATAACTTATAGGCGAGTGATGTGACATCACTGCTCCCCTTATATAACTTATAGGTGAGTCATGTGACATCACTGCTCCCCTTATATAACTTATAGTTGAGTCATGTGATGTTGCAGCTCTCCTGATATATTTATACCACCTATATAATGACATTCTACTTTGCAGTCTCGGTAGATCTTAAAGGATATTCTAGGTTATTCAGCAAACTTTATTTTTTATATGAAATTATACAAGTTTCTAATATACTTTCTGTACCAATTTCTCCGGGTCTTCAAGATCTCTGTTTGCTGCCATACCACAGGACCTATCATGGGGGTACTATATAGATTTTATTTGAAAAATTGTTAGCCCCCAAAAAATGTTAAGAATGGCAATTATCGGGTAAAATTTTGTAAGATCAAGTAAAAGTTCACAATCATTGACTATTATGAGCAGCGATCGCCCGATCCGGGAGAAATTGCTCGCTTGTCGTTGATCGCACCTTTTACGTTTACATAAAATTGATTCTTTGTCGGCGTTATATCTCCTCGTGTGAACAGGCTCCTGCTAGTCGTTATCAGACGATACAGGAGGAAAGACAAGAGATCTCAAGAGCGATCACAGATAAGAAAAAACATACAATTACTGTCACCATACATATAAAGCATGTCTATGACGTCAACGACTCGCCATATCATCGATCAGTACTCGTCAGCAGTGAAAAGGTGGGGAAATCAAGGGAGAGAAGTGTGAAGGCTGGGGGTTATACTGCTGCTCGGACATGAAACCGGGTAATCTCCCCGTCCCTCGCCAGGCGCAGTCTATACCACAGGATGTTTCCCAATTTAGAAACTTAGTCAGTAACTGGCTGGGCGAGCGGCGGCGAGTACTAGTCTCTGATCCACCCTGAGAGTGCTATGTTACCCAACGCAGCATTAACCCTGAGTCAGCAAGTAGGGAGCCTCGTACATGTTATATGTCATTTCTGTGACAGTGTAACATCCACGGTCGTTTATGACAAAGCAGCGTCACCAGGTAGAAGTGATGCCACTGTACAAGGAATATTAATAGATGTCAGAACTAGATGCAACATGACCAACTGTCAGAGTCCTGTCCTGTACACTGGGTGTAATTCTCAGTATCTGTATTATTCTGTATATATGGACACTGCACAGTACCACTTCTCCTGTCCTGTATACTGGGTGTAATCCTCAGTATCTGTATTATTCTGTATATATATACACTGCACAGTACCACTTCTCCTGCCCTGTATACTGGGTGTAATTCTCAGTATCTGTATTATTCTGTATGTATGGACACTGCACAGTACCACTTCTCCTGTCCTGTATACTGGGTGTAATTCTCATTATCTGTATTATTCTGTATATATGGACACTGCACAGTACCACTTCTCCTGTCCTGTATACTGGGTGTAATTCTCAGTATCTGTATTATTCTGTATATATATACACTGCACAGTACCACTTCTCCTGTCCTGTATACTGGGTGTAATTCTCAGTATCTGTATTATTCTGTATATATGGACACTGCACAGTACCACTTCTCCTGTCCTGTATACTGGGTGTAATCCTCAGTATCTGTATTATTCTGTATATATATACACTGCACAGTACCACTTCTCCTGCCCTGTATACTGGGTGTAATTCTCAGTATCTGTATTATTCTGTATGTATGGACACTGCACAGTACCACTTCTCCTGTCCTGTATACTGGGTGTAATTCTCATTATCTGTATTATTCTGTATATATGGACACTGCACAGTACCACTTCTCCTGTCCTGTATACTGGGTGTAATTCTCAGTATCTGTGTATATATATATATATATATATATATATATATATATATATATACACACTGCACAGTACCACTTCTCCTGTCCTGTATACTGGGTGTAATTCTCAGTATCTGTATTTTGTATATATGGAAACTGCACAGTACCACTTCTCCTGTCCTGTACACTGGGTGTAATTCTCAGTATCTGTATTATTCTGTATATATACACTGCACAGTTCTTCTCCTGTCCTGTATACTGGGTGTAATTCTCAGTATCTATATTATTCTGTATATATACACTGCACAGTACCACTTCTCCTGTCCTGTACACTGGGTGTAATTCTCAGTATCTGTATTATTCTGTATATATACACTGCACAGTACTTCTCCTGTCCTGTATACTGGGTGTAATTCTCAGTATCTGTATTATTCTGTATATATACACTGCACAGTACTTCTCCTGTCCTGTATACTGGGTGTAATTCTCAGTATCTGTATTATTCTGTATATATACACTGCACAGTACCACTTCTCCTGTCCTGTATACTGGGTGTAATTCTCAGTATCTGTATTATTCTGTATATATGGACGCTGCACAGTACCACTTCTCCTGTCCTGTATACTGGGTGTAATTCTCAGTATCTGTATTATTCTGTATATATGGACACTGCACAGTACTACTTCTCCTGTCCTGTATACTGGGTGTAATTCTCAGTATCTGTAATATTTTGTACATATGGACAAGGCTCAGTACCACTTCTCCTGTCCTGTATACTGTGTGTAATCCTCCGTATCTGTATATATGGGCACTGCACAGTACCACTACTCCTGTCCTGTACACTGGGTGTAATTCTCAGTATCTGTATTATTCTGTATATATGGACACTGCACAGTACCACTTCTCCTGTCCTGTATACTGGGTGTAATTCTCAGTATCTGTATTATTCTGTATATATGGACACTGCACAGTACCACTTCTCCTGTCCTGTATACTGGGTGTAATTCTCAGTATCTGTATTATTCTGTATATATACACTGCACAGTACCACTTCTCCTGTCCTGTATACTGGGTGTAATTCTCAGTATCTGTATTATTCTGTATATATGGACACTGCACAGTACCACTTCTCCTGTCCTGTATACTGGGTGTAATTCTCAGTATCTGTAATATTTTGTACATATGGACAAGGCTCAGTACCACTTCTCCTGTCCTGTATACTGTGTGTAATCCTCAGTATCTGTATATATGGGCACTGCTCAGTACCACTACTCCTGTCCAGCTGCTGTCTGTCGCTGAGGCCCAACTATGGCTGCTGATGGTGGGTCATGTGACCTGACCCGTCCATCAGTGGCCATCAGAGGCGTAGCTAGGGGTTTAGCACAGGGGCGGTAAAACACATCTGAGTGGGCCCCTACACAGTATAATGCCCACATACAGTATATTGCCTCCGTTGCGGCCCCCATACCCAGTATAATGCAGCATAATGCCTAATAATAAAATACTCCCCTATCTCCGTTCCCATGACGAGTGGAGGAGATCACTCTGCTCCTCCGGTGTGTGAAGTGTGGCTCGGCAGAGACAGGTGCGTTGATGTCACTACATCGTGCCTTTCTGCACCGAGCCGCTCATGGACGGCATTACATAGTGAATGGAGAAGCAGGCAGCCGTCGGCTCCCTGTTCCAGCGTTACATTCAACTGAAAGGCTGGGACCCTACTCCTGGTGGAGCTTCAATTGGCGGCTGTTAGTAGTTTGTCATGGACTTTTTTCAACCCTATAAAATACAGGCTTGATGTTTCATCTATTGCTACTGACAACCAGCCTGTATATCATGTGTGCGAGGTTGTCACAGCCCCGCCCCCTGTTAATGACATGACTGATATATAATATAATGACATTGTGATCAGACATGAGATCCACACATCTTATATACAGTAACAGCTATTCATCTATTACTACTGACAACCAGCCTGTATATCATGTGTGAGAGGTTGTCACAGCCCCGCCCCCTGTTAATGACATGACTGATATATAATATAATGACATTGTGATCAGACATGAGATCCACACATCTTATATACAGTCACAGCTATTCATCTATTACTACTGACAACCAGCCTGTATATCATGTGTGAGAGGTTGTCACAGCCCCGCCCCCTGTTACTGACATCACTGATATATAATATAATTACATTGTGATCAGACATGAGATCCACACATCTTATATACAGTGACAGCTATTCATCTATTACTACTGACAACCAGCCTGTATATCATGTGTGAGAGGTTGTCACAGCCCCGCCCCCTGTTACTGACATCACTGATATATAATATAATTACATTGTGATCAGACATGAGATCCACACATCTTATATACAGTAACAGCTATTCATCTATTACTACTGACAACCTGCCTGTATATCATGTGTGTGAGGTTGTCACAGCCCCGCCCCCTGTTACTGACATCACTGATATATAATATAATTACACTGTGATCAGACATGAGATCCACACATCTTATATACAGTAACAGCTATTCATCTATTACTACTGACAACCAGCCTGTATATCATGTGTGAGAGGTTGTCACAGCCCCGCCCCCTGTTAGTGACATCACTGATATATAATATAATTACACTGTGATCAGACATGAGATCCACACATCTTATATACAGTAACAGCTATTCATCTATCTCTACTGACAACCAGCCTGTATATCATGTGTGAGAGGTTGTCACAGCCCCGCCCCCTGTTACTGACATCACTGATATATAATATAATTACACTGTGATCAGACATGAGATCCACACATCTTATATACAGTCACAGCTATTCATCTATTACTACTGACAACCAGCCTGTATATCATGTGTGAGGTTGTCACAGCCCCGCCCCCTGTTACTGACATCACTGATATATAATATAATTACACTGTGATCAGACATGATATCCACACATCTTATATACAGTAACAGCTATTCATCTATTACTACTGACAACCAGCCTGTATATCATGTGTGAGAGGTTGTCACAGCCCCGCCCCCTGTTACTGACATCACTGATATATAATATAATTACATTGTGATCAGACATGAGATCCACACATCTTATATACAGTAACAGCTATTCATCTATTACTACTGACAACCAGCCTGTATATCATGTGTGAGAGGTTGTCACAGCCCCGCCCCCTGTTAGTGACATCACTGATATATAATATAATTACACTGTGATCAGACATGAGATCCACACATCTTATATACAGTCACAGCTATTCATCTATTACTACTGCCAACCAGCCTGTATATCATGTGTGAGAGGTTGTCACAGCCCCGCCCCGTTACTGACATCACTGATATATAATATAATTACATGTGATCAGACATGAGATCCACACATCTTATATACAGTAACAGCTATTCATCTATTACTACTGACAACCAGCCTGTATATCATGTGTGAGAGGTTGTCACAGCCCCGCCCCCTGTTACTGACATCACTGATATATAATATAATTACATTGTGATCAGACATGAGATCCACACATCTTATATACAGTAACAGCTATTCATCTATCTCTACTGACAACCAGCCTGTATATCATGTGTGAGAGGTTGTCACAGCCCCGCCCCCTGTTACTGACATCACTGATATATAATATAATTACATGTGATCAGACATGAGATCCACACATCTTATATACAGTGACAGCTATTCATCTATTACTACTGACAACCCGCCTGTATATCATGTGTGAGAGGTTGTCACAGCCCCGCCCCCTGTTACTGACATCACTGATATATAATATAATTACATGTGAACAGACATGAGATCCACACATCTTATATACAGTAACAGCTATTCATCTATTACTACTGACAACCCGCCTGTATATCATGTGTGAGATGTTGTCACAGCCCCGCCCCCTGTTACTGACATCACTGATAAATAATATAATTACACTGTGATCAGACATGAGATCCACACATCTTATATACAGTAACAGCTATTCATCTATTACTACTGACAACCAGCCTGTATATAATGTGTGAGAGGTTGTCACAGCTCCGCCCCCTGTTACTGACACCACTGATATATAATATAATTACACTGTGATCAGACATGAGATCCACACATCTTATATACAGTCACAGCTATTCATCTATTACTACTGACAACCAGCCTGTATATCATGTGTGAGAGGTTGTCACAGCCCCGCCCCCTGTTACTGACATCACTGATATATAATATAATTACATTGTGATCAGACATGAGATCCACACATCTTATATACAGTCACAGCTATTCATCTATTACTACTGACAACCCGCCTGTATATCATGTGTGAGAGGTTGTCACAGCTCCGCCCCCTGTTAGTGACATCACTGATATATAATATAATTACACTGTGATCAGACATGAGATCCACACATCTTATATACAGTCACAGCTATTCATCTATTACTACTGCCAACCAGCCTGTATATCATGTGTGAGAGGTTGTCACAGCCCCGCCCCGTTACTGACATCACTGATATATAATATAATTACATGTGATCAGACATGAGATCCACACATCTTATATACAGTAACAGCTATTCATCTATTACTACTGACAACCAGCCTGTATATCATGTGTGAGAGGTTGTCACAGCCCCGCCCCCTGTTACTGACATCACTGATATATAATATAATTACACTGTGATCAGATATGAGATCCACACATCTTATATACAGTAACAGCTATTCATCTATTATACTTACAACCAGCCTGTATATCATGTGTGAGAGGTTGTCACAGCCCCGCCCCCTGTTACTGACATCACTGATATATAATATAATTACACTGTGATCAGATATGAGATCCACACATCTTATATACTGTAACAGCTATTCATCTATTACTACTGACAACCTGCCTGTATATCATGTGTGAGAGGTTGTCACAGCCCCGCCCCGTTACTGACATCACTGATATATAATATAATTACACTGTGATCAGATATGAGATCCACACATCTTATATACTGTAACAGCTATTCATCTATTATACTGCCAACCAGCCTGTATATCATGTGTGAGAGGTTGTCACAGCCCCGCCCCGTTACTTACATCACTACATAGTCACGTGATCTTGTTCAAGTAAAGTTCTTTTCATGTTATAATGACATGTTTCTATATTTAAAGGGGAACTCCTCCCACATTTCTCTCCATACTGTTGAGTGATAGGTTAGTGACACACTGAACATGACATAGCATACTTGTTTTCCAGGTAGTTCTCGTTCTTTATCGCCCCCCCCTGGACCTGTGAATTGCTGTAGAACTCGATTGTTCGGCTTCAGGCCGCTCCGCAGGTTGATGGGCCATGAGCAGGTATTTTCCCTACTGCGACCGCTCAAGGCGGCGTGAAAACAGGTCAGGACAATGAGATATTAACCTACATGATATCCCATGATTCATTGGGCTATTTATAGCGAACATTTCCCTGTATAGAGGCCGTTATTATTATCTCAGCGCTTCACTGCACAACAACTGTGACCCTGAGCTACGTCATGTCTTATACTCCAGTCACATCCAGAGCTGCAGTCACAATCCTGATAAATGCTGCCTCTGCAGACAATCCTGTGATCTGATTTCCTGCTGGCCGTCAGTTGGGTTATAAAACGGTCAGTAGTTTGGGATTTCTTCAGTCAACGCCCTCTTGTTCTCCAGATCCCTGGCAGCCGCTTAACCTTCCTCCCTTCATAATTATAACGCATGTTCAGGGGTCTCGGTGCTGATGCTGCCATGACTGTCATCTAACGATACACTGGAGGCCACCAGAATTGTAGATACAGCTCTGGATGTGACTGGAGTATAACACGCACAGTATCCTTTTGTTCTGTTATTGACACCGTGCACGTAATGGATTATTGGAAATTCTGGACTATTGGAAGTTTGCTGAACTATCATAAATCAGCAGACGGCGGCATACGCTGACCTTGGCTCTACGGCGGCATACGCTGACCTTGGCTCTACGGTATCGGTCATTTATTTTCTGCGTGACATAAGAATGTGGCTCTGAGGTGTAATCAGCGAGTGATCGGCAGCTCAGGGGTTAAATCTCCATATACCCTGAGTTTTACTCTGTAAATCCTCTGCTGAGGGGCTTATTCAGACGAACGAGTGTAAACTCGGACGTGAAAAACGGTCCCGTGCGGGACCTGATTTCACTGATTCCACATAGACTTGAGTCTATCGTGGGATCTGTGAAAACGGACGAAAAATGGGACATGACTTATTTTTTCACGGTCCCTTAAAACAACGGCTGTGTGACCAGCCCCATGGAATTGTAAGGGTCCGTGCGCTGTCGGTTTTTTTTAACGGACAGCACACGGACGTATAATACGCTTGTCTGAATAAGCCCTAGTAATAGTGCCGCGTTATATCACGTCTTATACGTCAGTCACACCTGGAACCCCTGTAATGCGGCCATAGACTTCTGCTGAGAGCGATCACCCCAACTCCCCCATATACATGCCGCCTCGGCCGGCTTCATGTGTATTTAATGAATAGAGAGGGGGGATAAGCTGCTGCCAGACATATCTGGCGGCGGCTTATCGCCTGCAGGAACAAAGGATCGGGCATGTTGAAATCCCCCGACATCTGCCATTGAGTGAGTTTCGGGATATCTCCATACACATTAGTCAGCCAGTCCCCCCGACTTTCCCCTGTTGTACTGGCGCACACCTCTAGCACCTCCGCTGAGATTTTCTACCTTGTATTGCCTGATAAACACTACATCTCCCATAATGCACTGCAGCAGACAGACAGGAAGGCAGCTGCGTCACGTAATGCCTGAGAGTTTAGCGAAAGCCAGCAGAATTGTGACCGCAGCTCTGGATGTGACTGGAGTATTGGATGAGATATGGAGCAAAGCGTTACCTAATTATTATTTGCGTCACTTTTTCCTGTTATTTCTGTTACGACCGTTACGATTATAAAGTAACAGACGACCATAAAAACGTAACGACGAAGAGAATGTGATGACGCCAATTGTAATAGAATTATGTGGTAATAATAGAACCGTCGTCCCGTATATTAACCGTGCGCCAATACTAGGCCGCCTCCCCCTGCGCTTCTTACCAGCGTCTGCGCCTGATTTAGCCTTTTTATTGACTTGCTGAACTGCTATAAACATGTGAAATGTCTGCGCCTCGCCCTCGCCGCTCTCGCCCTTTTTAGGGTGTGCTGCTCTGCCATGTATATCATGTTGTTCCTCTCTGCCGTTACGGATCTATAAGATTCTCACATAAATCCTCTGTGCTGCTGTTATAAGTGCATTTTGGAATGGTGACCGTTTAGCCTATTTTCTTCTCATTGGCTACACATAGAGTGAGCTATGCTGAAATACTCTGTACTGCTGTAAATTAGATGTGGAGAGGTCACTTTCCTTCCCTCACTCTTCTGGCTACATTTATAATACTAGAGGGTATGATTGGGGTATTGCTGCACCTCGCACTGTGTGAGCTGAGTCCACATGTTTCAGTAATTGCTATAGCCTGGCAATAACTCTTCTCTATGTCTGCCCCCGATCTCTTATCTACTTTACTGTCCGCAGCTGCCTATCATCCTGAGTGCTAGCTCTGCTGCCAAGTATAACCCCA
This sequence comes from Rhinoderma darwinii, assembly GCF_050947455.1. NCBI lineage: Eukaryota > Metazoa > Chordata > Amphibia > Anura > Rhinodermatidae > Rhinoderma > Rhinoderma darwinii. Next base: position 105,700,183 of record NC_134696.1, read on the forward strand.
GCCATACCAGGTGCCTTTTATATTGAACGTCCTATAAAGCTCTGTATATACAAGGGTTAGAGGGGTTTGGGCACACCCAATGTGTGACTGCAGATACTGAGAATTACACCCAGTATACAGGACAGGAGAAGTGGTACTGTGCAGTGTCCATATATATACAGAATAACACAGATACTGAGAATTACACCCAGTATACAGGACAGGAGAAGTAGTACTGTGCAGTGTCCATATATACAGAATAATACAGATACTGAGAATTACACCCAGTATACAGGACAGGAGAAGTGGTACTGTGCAGTGTATATATATACAGAATAATACAGATACTGAGAATTACACCCAGTATACAGGACAGGAGAAGTGGTACTGTGCAGTGTATATATACAGAATAATACAGATACTGAGAATTACACCAGTATACAGGACAGGAGAAGTGGTGCTGTGCAGTGTATATATATACAGAATAATACAGATACTGAGAATTACACCCAGTGTACAGGACAGGAGAAGTGGTACTGTGCAGTGTCCATATATACAGAATAATACAGATACTGAGAATTACACCCAGTATACAGGACAGGAGAAGTGGTACTGTACAGTGTATATATACAGAATAATACATATACTGAGAACTACACCCAGTATACAGGACAGGAGAAGTGGTACTGTGCAGTGTATATACAGAATAATACAGATACTGAGAATTACACCCAGTATACAGGACAGGAGAAGTGGTACTGTGCAGTGTATATACAGAATAATACAGATACTGAGAATTACACCCAGTATACAGGACAGGAGAAGTGGTGCTGTGCAGTGTATATATACAGAATAATACAGATACTGAGAATTACACCCAGTATACAGGACAGGAGAAGTGGTACTGTGCAGTGTATATACAGAATAATACAGATACTGAGAATTACACCCAGTATACAGGACAGGAGAAGTGGTACTGTGCAGTGTATATATACAGAATAATACAGATACTGAGAATTACACCAGTATACAGGACAGGAGAAGTGGTACTGTGCAGTGTCCATATATACAGAATAATACAGATACTGAGAATTACACCCAGTATACAGGACAGGAGAAGTGGTACTGTGCAGTGTCCATATATACAGAATAATACAGATACTGAGAATTACACCCAGTATACAGGACAGGAGAAGTAGTACTGTGCAGTGTGTATATATATATATACAGAATAATACAGATACTGAGAATTACACCCAGTATACAGGACAGGAGGAGTAGTACTGTGCAGTGTATATATATACAGAATAATACAGATACTGAGAATTACACCCAGTATACAGGACAGGAGAAGTGGTACTGTGCAGTGTCCATATATACAGAATAATACAGATACTGAGAATTACACCCAGTATACAGGACAGGAGAAGTGGTACTGTGCAGTGTATATACAGAATAATACAGATACTGAGAATTACACTCAGTATACAGGACAGGAGAAGTGGTATTGTGCAGTATATATATACAGAATAATACAGATACTGAGAATTACACCCAGTATACAGGACAGGAGGAGTAGTACTGTGCAGTGTATATATATACAGAATAATACAGATACTGAGAATTACACCCAGTATACAGGACAGGAGAAGTGGTACTGTGCAGTGTCCATATATACAGAATAATACAGACACTGAGAATTACACCCAGTATACAGGACTGGAGAAGTGGTACTGTGCAGTGTCCATATATACAGAATAATACAGATACTGAGAATTACACCCAGTATACAGGACAGGAGAAGTGGTACTGTGCAGTGTCTATATATACAGAATAATACAGATACTGAGAATTACACCCAGTATACAGGACAGGAGAAGTGGTACTGTACAGTGTATATATATACAGAATAATACAGATACTGAGAATTACACCCAGTATACAGGACAGGAGAAGTGGTACTGTGCAGTGTCCATATATACAGAATAATACAGGTACTGAGAATTACACCCAGTATACAGGACAGGAGAAGTGGTACTGTGCAGTGTATATATATATACAGAATAATACAGATACTGAGAATTACACCCAGTATACAGGACAGGAGGAGTGGTACTGTGCAGTGTATATATATATATATACAGAATAATACAGATACTGAGAATTACACCCAGTATACAGGACAGGAGAAGTGGTACTGTGCAGCGTCCATATATACAGAATAATACAGATACTGAGAATTACACCCAGTATACAGGACAGGAGAAGTGGTACTGTGCAGTGTATGTATATACAGAATAAGGCCTCATTTACACGAGCGTGTGCGTTTTGCGCACGCCAAAAAACGCAGCGTTTTGCGTGCGCAAAAGGCACTTGACAGCTCCGTGTGTCAACAGTGAATGATGCGCGGCTGCGTGATTTTCGCGCAGCCGCCATCATAGAGATGAGGCTAGTCGACGTCAGTCACTGTCCAGGGTGCTGAAAGAGTTAACTGATCGGCAGTAACTCTTTCAGCGCCCTCGACAGTGAATTCCGATCACAATATACAGCAACCTGTGAATAAAAACAAGACGTTCATGCTTACCAAGAACTTCCTGCTTCCTCCAGTCCGGTCTCCCGGCCGTTGCCTTGGTGACGCGTCCCTCTCTTGTCATCCGGCCCCACCTCCCTGGATGACGCGGCAGTCCATGTGACCGCTGCAGCCTGTGATTGGCTGCAGCCTGTGCTTGGCCTGTGATTGGCTGCAGCTATCACTTGGACTGAATTGTCATCCCGGGAGGTCAGACTGGAGGAAGAAGCCGGGAGTTATCGGTAAATCAGAACTTCTTTTTTTTTTTTACACGTTCATGTATATTGTGATCGTAAGTCACTGTCCAGGGTGCTGAACCAGTTTAACTCTTTCAGCACCGTGGACAGTGACTGTTTCCTGACGTCGCATACCGGAAATTTTTTTGCCGGGTTTGGTCAAAACGAGTACGGCCGAACCCGGTGAAGTTCGGTTCGCTCATCTCTAATTTGACACTCCGTTTGGATGTTTGTAAACAGAAAAGCACGTGGTGCTTTTCTGTTTACATTCATCCTTTTGACAGCTCTTGCGCGAATCACGCAGTTCGCACGGAAGTGCGGCATGCGTGGTTTTCACGCACCCATTGACTTCAATGGGTGCGTGATGCGCGAAAAACGCACGATTATAGAACATGTCGTGAGCTTTACGCAACGCACTCGCGCTGCGCAAAAATCACGCATTGTCTGCACTGCCCCATAGAGTAATATAGGTGCGTACGACACGCGTGAAAAGCACGCGCGTCGCACGCGTGTATATTACGCTCGTGTAAATGAGGCCTAATACAGATACTGAGAATTACACCCAGTATACAGGACAGGAGAAGTGGTACTGTGCAGTGTCCATATATACAGAATAATACAGATACTGAGAATTACACCCAGTATACAGGACAGGAGAGGTGGTACTGTGCAGTGTCCATATATACAGAATAATACAGATACTGAGAATTACACCCAGTATACAGGACAGGAGAAGTGGTACTGTGCAGTGTATATATACAGAATAATACAGATACTGAGAATTACACCCAGTATACAGGACAGGAGGAGTGGTACTGTGCAGTGTATATATATACAGAGTAATACAGACACTGAGAATTACACCCAGTATACAGGTCAGGAGAAGTAGTACTGTGCAGTGTGTATATATAAAGAATAATACAGATACTGAGAATTACACCCAGTATACAGGACAGGAGAAGTGGTACTGTGCAGTGTCCATATATACAGAATAGTACAGATACTGAGAATTACACCCAGTATACTGGACAGGAGAAGTGGTACTGTGCAGTGTCCATATATACAGAATAACACAGATACTGAGAATTACACCCAGTATACAGGACAGGAGAAGTGGTACTGTGCAGTGTATATACAGAATAATACAGATACTGAGAATTACACCCAGTATACAGGACAGGAGAAGTGGTACTGTGCAGTGTCCATATATACAGAATAATACAGATACTGATAATTACACCCAGTATACAGGACAGGAGAAGTGGTAGTGTGCAGTGTCCATATATACAGAATAATACAGATACTGAGAATTACACCCAGTATACAGGACAGGAGAAGTGGTACTGTGCAGTGTCCATGTATACAGAATAATACAGATACTGAGAATTACACCCAGTATACAGGACAGGAGAAGTGGTACTGTGCAGTGTATATATATACAGAATAATACAGATACTGAGAATTACACCCAGTATACAGGACAGGAGTAGTGGTACTGTGCAGTGTCCATATATACAGAATAATACAGATACTGAGAATTACACCCAGTATACAGGACAGGAGAAGTGGTACTGTGCAGTGTATATATACAGAATAATACAGACACTGAGAATTACACCCAGTATACAGGACAGGAGAAGTGGTACTGTGCAGTGTATATATATATATACAGAATAATACAGATACTGAGAATTACACCCAGTATACAGGACAGGAGAAGTGGTACTGTGCAGTGTCCATATATACAGAATAATACAGATACTGAGAATTACACCCAGTATACAGGACAGGAGAAGTGGTACTGTGCAGTGTATATATATACAGAATAATACAGATACTGAGGATTACACCCAGTATACAGGACAGGTGAAGTGGTACTGCGCAGTGTATATATACAGAATAATACATATACTGAGAACTACACCCAGTATACAGGACAGGAGAAGTGGTACTGTGCAGTGTATATACAGAATAATACAGATACTGAGAATTACACCCAGTATACAGGACAGGAGGAGTAGTACTGTGCAGTGTGTATATATATACAGAATAATACAGATACTGAGAATTACACCCAGTATACAGGATAGGAGAAGTGGTACTGTGCAGTGTCTATATATACAGAATAATACAGATACTGAGAATTACACCCAGTATACAGGACAGGAGAAGTGGTACTGTGCAGCGTCCATATATACAGAATAATACAGATACTGAGAATTACACCCAGTATACAGGACAGGAGAAGTGGTACTGTGCAGTGTATATACAGAATTAGAGCAGATAGAGGAGTTGTACTGTGCGTTGTCTTTACATACAGAGCTACAATGGCGGGCGGCCCTGGTTATGACACAGTTGATGTATTGGGCTGGGCTGGTAGTGCTGCTGTGCAGGGTGAGGTGTGTGTATATAAGATATTGTGTTGTGGTTGTTCAGTCACGTGTATTTGTGTATGTTCTAGGCCACAGAGGGTAATTGTCATTATCTCAGCAGACAGGTGTGTGTGGTTGTTTTGTACCTCTGGGTGCAGGGCAGGTATCAGGGGTGGGGACGTCTGGACGGTCTGGCTGTGTGAGACGGGGCAAGTGCTTAGTCTGTCCCTGTATTTCAGGTCCAAGCACAGGAAAGATGGATTCTGCAGAGAGCGCCCGGTTTCACTTCCACTCACTAGGTACAGTACCCTGCGCAACCCCCCCCCCCCTCACTAATGACATTGAGCATACCTGCCTGCAACTCCCCATATCTCAGGGGTGTGTCCCCCAAAACCCCCAGTGTGTGATGTGTAATAATTCTACACCCCTAGTCTGTGTGATTGCCACCCAAATGTACTATATAAATCCCTGTATAACCTGAATGTTACGTGTGTGTGATGTATAATGTTACGTGTGTGTGATGGGTAATGTTACATGTGTGTGATGGGTAATGTTACGTGTGTGTGATGTATAATGTTACATGTGTGTGTGATGGGTAATGTTACATGTGTGTGATGGGTGATGTTACGTGTGTGTGATGTGTAATGTTACGTGTGTGTGATGTATAATGTTACATGTGTGTGATGGGTAATGTTACGTGTGTGTGATGGGTAATGTTACGTGTGTGTGATGTATAATGTTACATGTGTGTGATGGGTAATGTTACATGTGTGTGATGGGTAATGTTACGTGTGTGTGATGTGTAATGTTACGTGTGTGTGATGGGTAATGTTACGTGTGTGTGATGGGTAATGTTACGTGTGTGTGATGGGTAATGTTACATGTGTGTGATGGGTAATGTTACGTGTGTGTGATGTATAATGTTACGTGTGTGTGATGGGTAATGTTACATGTGTGTTATGGGTAATGTTACGTGTGTGTGATGGGTAATGTTACATGTGTGTGATGGGTAATGTTACATGTGTGTGATGGGTAATGTTACATGTGTGTGATGGGTAATGTTACGTGTGTGTGATGGGTAATGTTACGTGTGTGTGATGGGTAATGTTACGTGTGTGTGATGTATAATGTTACGTGTGTGTGATGGGTAATGTTACATGTGTGTGATGGGTAATGTTACGTGTGTGTGATGGGTAATGTTACGTGTGTGTGATGTGTAATGTTACGTGTGTGTGATGTATAATGTTACGTGTGTGATGTATAATGTTACGTGTGTGATGGGTAATGTTACATGTGTGTGATGTGTAATGTTACATGTGTGTGATGGGTAATGTTACGTGTGTGTGATGTGTAATGTTACGTGTGTGTGATGGGTAATGTTACGTGTGTGTGATGGGTAATGGTACGTGTGTGTGATGTGTAATGTTACGTGTGTGTGATGTGTAATGTTACATGTGTGTGATGGGTAATGTTACATGTGTGTGATGGGTAATGTTACGTGTGTGTGATGGGTAATGTTACATGTGTGTGATGGGTAATGTTACGTGTGTGTGATGGGTAATGTTACGTGTGTGTGATGGGTAATGTTACGTGTGTGTGATGGGTAATGTTACGTGTGTGTGGTGGGTAATGTTACATGTGTGTGATGGGTAATGTTACGTGTGTGTGATGTGTAATGTTACGTGTGTGTGATGTGTAATGTTACGTGTGTGTGATGGGTAATGTTACATGTGTGTGATGGGTAATGTTACATGTGTGTGATGGGTAATGTTACATGTGTGTGATGGGTAATGTTACATGTGTGTGATGGGTAATGTTACATGTGTGTGATGGGTAATGTTACATGTGTGTGATGGGTAATGTTACGTGTGTGTGATGGGTAATGTTACGTGTGTGTGATGGGTAATGTTACGTGTGTGTGATGGGTAATGTTACGTGTGTGTGATGGGTAATGTTACGTGTGTGTGATGGGTAATGTTACATGTGTGTGATGGGTAATGTTACATGTGTGTGATGGGTAATGTTACATGTGTGTGATGGGTAATGTTACATGTGTGTGATGGGTAATGTTACATGTGTGTGATGGGTAATGTTACATGTGTGTGATGGGTAATGTTACATGTGTGTTATCTACTGTTTTGTCAGATAATGTCCCCTTGGAGAATACTGGCGGCTGCCCCCAGCAGGATGATGCTGATGATGATGATGATGGGGAATTCTTTGATTTTGACAGTGACGGCGAGGATCCTGATACCTGTAAAGGGTTAAAGATCCGGCAGCCATCATCAAATAGCCTCTCAGAAACTGCTCTTGTAGAGGAACACGCCACTCCCAGCAGAGGTAACTATCACCCTCATCCTCCCCCAAACCAGTGATGCAGGTTGTGCTACTTAACCCTCAGCAGCTGAAATTGACTATATGTCATCGGGGCTGGCACAATCCAGCGATCTCCAGACTGGCACCAAACACATCTCTAATTATAGATCCACACTGGATGTTCTGTATTAAAAGATCATACAGATTAATGTGGAGGAAAGTAATGGACGCCCAGGGCAATGTGGAGGAAAGTAATGGACCCCCAGAGTAATGTAGAGGAAAGTAATGGACCCCCAGAGTAATGTAGAGGAAAGTAATGGACCCCCAGGGCAATGTAGAGGAAAGTAATGGACCCCCAGGGCAATGTAGAGGAACGTAATGGACCCCAGAGTAATGTAGAGGAAAGTAATGGACCCCCAGGGCAATGTAGAGGAAAGTAATGGACCCCCAGGGTAATGTAGAGGAACGTAATGGACCCCCAGAATAATGTACAGGAAAGTAATGGATGCCCAGAATAATGTTCAGGAAAGTAATGGACCCCAGGGCAATGTGGAGGAAAGAAATGGACCCCCCAGAGCAATGTGGAGGAAAGAAATGGACCCCCAGAGTAATGTAGAGGAACGTAATGGACCCCCAGAATAATGTAGAGGAACGTAATGGACCCCCAGAGCAATGTAGAGGAACGTAATGGACCCCCAGAGCAATGTAGAGGAACGTAATGGACCCCCAGAACAATGTAGAGGAACGTAATGGACCCCCAGAACAATGTACAGGAAAGTAATGGACCCCCAGAGTAATGTAGAGGAACGTAATGGACCCCCAGAACAATGTACAGGAAAGTAATGGACCCCCAGAGTAATGTGGAGGAATGTAGTGGACCCCCAGAGCAATGTAGAGGAACGTAATGGACCCCCAGAGTACTGTAGAGGAAAGTAATGGACCCCCAGAACAATGTACAGGAAAGTAATGGACCCCCAGAGTAATGTGGAGGAATGTAGTGGACCCCCAGAGCAATGTAGAGGAAAGTAATGGTCCCCCAGAGTACTGTAGAGGAAAGTAATGGACCCCCAGAACAATGTACAGGAAAGTAATGGTCCCCCAGAGTACTGTAGAGGAACGTAATGGACCCCCAGAGTACTGTAGAGGAACGTAATGGACCCCCAGAGCAATGTAGAGGAACGTAATGGACCCCCAGAGCAATGTAGAGGAAAGTAATGGACCCCCAGAGTAACGTAGAGGAAAGTATTGCACCCCCAGAGCAACGTAAAGAAAAGTAATGGTCCCCCCAGAGCAACGTAGAGGAAAGTAATGGACCCCCAGAGTAACGTAGAGGAAACTAATGGACCCCCAGAGTAACGTAGAGGAAAGTAATGGTCCCACCAGAGCAATGTAGAGGAAAGTAACGGACCCCTAGAGCAATGTAGAGGAATGTAGTGGACCCCCAGAGCAATGTAGAGGAAAGTAATGGACCCCCAGAGTAACGTAGAGGAAAGTAATGGTCCCACCAGAGCAATGTAGAGGAAAGTAACGGACCCCTAGAGCAATGTAGAGGAATGTAGTGGACCCCCAGAGCAATGTAGAGGAAAGTAATGGACCCCCCCCAGAGCAATGTAGAGGAAAATAATGGACCCCCCCCAGAGCAATGTAGAGGAAAGTAATGGTCCCCCAGAGTAATGTAGAGGAAAGTAATGGACCCCCAGAGCAATGTAGCGGAAAGTAATGGACCCCCAGAGCAATGTAGAGAAAAGTAATGGACCCCCAGAGTAATGTAGAGGAAACTAATGGACCCCCAGAGTAGCGTAGAGGAAAGTAATGGACCCCCAGAACAATGTAGAGGAAAGTAATGGACCCCCAGAGCAATGTAGTGGAAAATAACGGACCCCCAGAGCAATGTAGAGAAAAGTAATGGTCCCCCATAGCAATGTAGAGGAAAGTAATGGACCCCCATAGCAATGTAGAGAAAAGTAATGGTCCCCCAGAGCAATGTAGAGGAAAGTAATGGACCCCCAGAGCAATGTAGAGGAAAGTAATGGACCCCCAGAGTAACGTAGAGGAAAGTAATGGACCCCCAGAGTAACGTAGAGGAAAGTAATGGTCCCCCAGAGCAATGTAGTGGAAAATAACGGACCCCCAGAGCAATGTAGAGAAAAGTAATGGTCCCCCAGAGCAATGTAGAGAAAAGTAATGGTCCCCCAGAGCAATGTAGAGAAAACTAATGGACCCCCAGAGCAATGTAGAGAAAAGTAATGGTCCCCCAGAGCAATGTAGAGGAAAGTAATGGACCCCCAGAGCAATGTAGAGAAAAGTAATGGACCCCCAGAGTAGCGTAGAGGAAAGTAATGGACCCCCAGAGTAACGTAGAGGAAAGTAATGGTCCCCCAGAGTAATGTAGAGGAAACTAATGGACCCCCAGAGTAGCGTAGAGGAAAGTAATGGTCCCCCATAGCAATGTAGAGGAAAGTAATGGTCCCCCAGAGCAATGTAGAGGAAAGTAATGGACCCCCAGAGCAATGTAGAGGAAAGTAATGGACCCCCAGAGTAATGTAGAGGAAAGTAATGGACCCCCAGAGCAATGTAGAGGAAAGTAATGGACCCCCAGAGTAACGTAGAGGAAAGTAATGGTCCCCCAGAGTAATGTAGAGGAAACTAATGGACCCCCAGAGTAGCGTAGAGGAAAGTAATGGTCCCCCATAGCAATGTAGAGGAAAGTAATGGTCCCCCAGAGCAATGTAGAGGAAAGTAATGGACCCCCAGAGCAATGTAGAGGAAAGTAATGGTCCCCCAGAGCAATGTAGAGGAAAGTAATGGACCCCCAGAGCAATGTAGAGGAAAGTAATGGACCCCCAGAGTAATGTAGAGGAACGTAATGGACCCCCAGAACAATGTAGAGGAAAGTAATGGTCCCCCATAGCAATGTAGAGGAAAGTAACGGACCCCCAGAGCAATGTAGAGGAAAGTAACGGTCCCCCAGAGCAATGTAGTGGAAAATAACGGACCCCCAGAGCAATGTAGAGGAAAGAAATGGACCCCCAGAGCAATGTAGAGGAAAGTAATGGACCCCCAGAGCAATGTAGAGGAAAGTAATGGACCCCCAGAGCAATGTAGAGGAAAGTAATGGACCCCCAGAGCAATGTAGAGGAAAGTAATGGTCCCCCAGAGCAATGTAGAGGAAAGTAATGGACCCCCAGAGCAATGTAGAGGAAAGTAATGGACCCCCAGAGTAATGTAGAGGAAAGTAATGGACCCCCAGAGTAATGTAGAGGAAAGTAATGGACCCCCAGAGTAATGTAGAGGAAAGTAATGGACCCCCAGAGCAATGTAGAGGAAAGTAATGGTCCCCCAGAGCAATGTAGAGAAAAGTAATGGACCCCCAGAGCAATGTAGAGGAAAGTAATGGACCCCCAGAGTAATGTAGAGGAAAGTAATGGACCCCCAGAGCAATGTAGAGGAAAGTAATGGACCCCCAGAGTAATGTAGAGGAACGTAATGGACCCCCAGAACAATGTAGAGGAAAGTAATGGACCCCCAGAGTAATGTATAGGAAAGTAATGGACCCCCAGAGTAATGTATAGGAAAGTTAAGGACCCCCAGAGCAATGTAGAGGAAAGTAATGGACCCCCAGAGCAATGTAGAGGACAGAAATGGACCCCCAGAGTAATGTAGAGGAACGTAATGGACCCCCAGAACAATGTAGAGGAAAGTAATGGACCCCCAGAGCAATGTAGTGGAAAATAACGGACCCCCAGAGCAATGTAGAGAAAAGTAATGGTCCCCCATAGCAATGTAGAGGAAAGTAATGGACCCCCAGAGCAATGTAGAGAAAAGTAATGGACCCCCAGAGCAATGTAGAGGAAAGTAATGGACCCCCAGAGCAATGTAGAGGAAAGTAATGGACCCCCAGAGCAATGTAGAGGAAAGTAATGGTCCCCCAGAGCAATGTAGAGGAAAGTAATGGACCCCCAGAGCAATGTAGAGGAAAGTAATGGACCCCCAGAGTAATGTAGAGGAAAGTAATGGACCCCCAGAGTAATGTAGAGGAAAGTAATGGACCCCCAGAGTAATGTAGAGGAAAGTAATGGACCCCCAGAGTAATGTAGAGGAAAGTAATGGTCCCCCAGAGCAATGTAGAGAAAAGTAATGGACCCCCAGAGCAATGTAGAGGAAAGTAATGGACCCCCAGAGTAATGTAGAGGAAAGTAATGGACCCCCAGAGCAATGTAGAGGAAAGTAATGGACCCCCAGAGTAGCGTAGAGGAAAGTAATGGTCCCCCATAGCAATGTAGAGGAAAGTAATGGTCCCCCAGAGCAATGTAGAGGAAAGTAATGGACCCCCAGAGCAATGTAGAGGAAAGTAATGGTCCCCCAGAGCAATGTAGAGGAAAGTAATGGACCCCCAGAGCAATGTAGAGGAAAGTAATGGACCCCCAGAGTAATGTAGAGGAACGTAATGGACCCCCAGAACAATGTAGAGGAAAGTAATGGTCTCCCATAGCAATGTAGAGGAAAGTAATGGACCCCCAGAGCAATGTAGAGGAAAGTAATGGTCCCCCAGAGCAATGTAGTGGAAAATAACGGACCCCCAGAGCAATGTAGAGAAAAGTAATGGTCCCCCAGAGCAATGTAGAGGAAAGAAATGGACCCCCAGAGCAATGTAGAGGAAAGTAATGGTCCCCCATAGCAATGTAGAGGAAAGTAATGGACCCCCAGAGCAATGTAGAGAAAAGTAATGGACCCCCAGAGCAATGTAGAGAAAAGTAATGGACCCCCAGAGCAATGTAGAGGAAAGTAATGGACCCCCAGAGCAATGTAGAGGAAAGTAATGGACCCCCAGAGCAATGTAGAGGAAAGTAATGGTCCCCCAGAGCAATGTAGAGGAAAGTAATGGACCCCCAGAGCAATGTAGAGGAAAGTAATGGACCCCCAGAGTAATGTAGAGGAAAGTAATGGACCCCCAGAGTAATGTAGAGGAAAGTAATGGACCCCCAGAGTAATGTAGAGGAAAGTAATGGACCCCCAGAGTAATGTAGAGGAAAGTAATGGTCCCCCAGAGCAATGTAGAGAAAAGTAATGGACCCCCAGAGCAATGTAGAGGAAAGTAATGGACCCCCAGAGTAATGTAGAGAAAAGTAATGGACCCCCAGAGCAATGTAGAGGAAAGTAATGGACCCCCAGAGTAATGTAGAGGAACGTAATGGACCCCCAGAACAATGTAGAGGAAAGTAATGGACCCCCAGAGTAATGTATAGGAAAGTAATGGACCCCCAGAGTAATGTATAGGAAAGTTAAGTACCCCCAGAGCAATGTAGAGGAAAGTAATGGACCCCCAGAGCAATGTAGAGGAAAGAAATGGACCCCCAGAGTAATGTAGAGGAACGTAATGGACCCCCAGAACAATGTAGAGGAAAGTAATGGACCCCCAGAGCAATGTAGTGGAAAATAACGGACCCCCAGAGCAATGTAGAGAAAAGTAATGGTCCCCCATAGCAATGTAGAGGAAAGTAATGGACCCCCAGAGCAATGTAGAGAAAAGTAATGGACCCCCAGAGCAATGTAGAGGAAAGTAATGGACCCCCAGAGCAATGTAGAGGAAAGTAATGGACCCCCAGAGCAATGTAGAGGAAAGTAATGGTCCCCCAGAGCAATGTAGAGGAAAGTAATGGACCCCCAGAGCAATGTAGAGGAAAGTAATGGACCCCCAGAGCAATGTAGAGGAAAGTAATGGACCCCCAGAGTAATGTAGAGGAAAGTAATGGACCCCCAGAGTAATGTAGAGGAAAGTAATGGACCCCCAGAGTAATGTAGAGGAAAGTAATGGACCCCCAGAGTAATGTAGAGGAAAGTAATGGTCCCCCAGAGCAATGTAGAGAAAAGTAATGGACCCCCAGAGCAATGTAGAGGAAAGTAATGGACCCCCAGAGTAATGTAGAGGAAAGTAATGGACCCCCAGAGTAATGTAGAGGAAAGTAATGGTCCCCCAGAGCAATGTAGAGAAAAGTAATGGACCCCCAGAGCAATGTAGAGGAAAGTAATGGACCCCCAGAGCAATGTAGAGGAAAGTAATGGACCCCCAGAGTAATGTAGAGGAACGTAATGGACCCCCAGAACAATGTAGAGGAAAGTAATGGACCCCCAGAGTAATGTATAGGAAAGTAATGGACCCCCAGAGTAATGTATAGGAAAGTTAAGGACCCCCAGAGCAATGTAGAGGAAAGTAATGGACCCCCAGAGCAATGTAGAGGAAAGAAATGGACCCCCAGAGTAATGTAGAGGAACGTAATGGACCCCCAGACTAATGTAGAGGAAAGTAATGGACCCCCAGAGTAATGTAGAGGAAATTAATGGACCTCCAAAGGAGTGAGACGGAAAGTAATGGACCCCCAGAGCAATGTACAGGAAAGTAATGGACCCCCAGAGCAATGTACAGGAAAGTAATGGACCCCAGAGTAATGTAGAGGAAAGTAATGGACCCCAGACTAATGTAGAGGAAAGTAATGGACCCCCAAAGGAGTGAGATGGAAAGTAATGGACCCCCAGAGCAATGTAGAGAAAAGTAATGGTCCCCCAGACTAATGTATAGGAAAGTTAAGGACCACCAGAGGAGGGTGGAGGAAAGTAAAGGGATTTTTTTCTTATTATTCTTTGGGGGTTTCTGGTTTTATGTAAATATGAGGCTGAAAACTGTTGAGACCTCCTTGTCCTGCTCACACAACTGATGGGTTTGGTTTTGTGATTATATTCAGTGCAGACAATCCTCTGTGATCTAAACACACCAGCAGCGCAAATCTCTCTCCTGTCCTGACAGTTTGTTACAATGTATTAGTGCAGGTAAAATGTATCAGTCTGGAGTCCAGACTGGATACAACTGTAACAAACCGTCAGCTGTGAGAAGTATTAGGTCTCGTTCACTGACAGCAAGCACAGATATTAACACTGACGAGGAATTGAAATACAATGGCTATTAGAAAGTTGCAAAACTTTTCATTTTACAATTGTTTAAAAATGCTTTTTTTTGTTAATACAAAACGAGAAACATAAAATACAGATAAGTTGTGGTCTGCCAGTATAACTCTCATCGTCCGCCTCGTGCCGCTCTCCCTGAATAGACCGGTGCCCACGGACCAGCGCCAATGAAGGGTTACCGGCATCACACTCCTCCGTAGAGCGATTCTGAGGATGAGATGACGCAGGGAAATTCTAGATTGTAAAGTTGGAGATTCGCAGTAAAATTTGTGCCACTTTCCGTCTTTATACTTCTCATTGGACACGGCGCCGACTCATCTCATCATCAAACAAATTTGGCGATATTTTGCACATTTTACCGCAAATTTACACCGTGACATGACTTTTTTTTGTCCGTTCACACGTGGAAATCCACAGCAAATACAGTAGCAGCAAAGTGGATGAGATAAAACAAATCTCCTCCACACGCCGCGGAAATACGGAGCGGAAGAACCGCTCAGAAATGGACCTGCGGTGCAGAGTTTTATTCCGCAGCGTCAGTTGTATTTGTGTAGTCGCTGCTTATTTGTTGTGAGTTTTCCCCATTGAATTCAATACGGAGGTAAATCCCTTCCGCAAAAAACGCAACTCCGCAAAAAAAAAAAAAACAACAACTCATGCTTACCCAGGATTCTGTGTTCCTCCCTGCAGCGTGGCCTCCTGGGGTGATGCTTCATCTCATGTGACTGTTGCAGCCAATCACAGGCTGCAGCAGTCACATGGGATGCAACGTCATTCCAGGAGGCCGGCACGCTGACAGGCCGGTTAATGCAGCAGTTTTCCGCAGCGGACAGTCCGGGCGAAAAACTGCACCACAGTTTGGTGCGATTTTTCGCCCGGAATTCCCTGTGGCGCACAGGGTGGAGACGCTGCCTGCTTTTACACAGCGTATCCTCCCCATGTGAACACGGCCCAAGTATAGGAACACCCACAGAGTGTTCAGGGCGGATTTTCGGGTGTATTTTCCGCTGCATAAAGCCGCGCCGGAAAAACAAAACCGTGATACTTACCCCCCTCTCCTGTGCGTGGACCAGCCTCCTGGGATGACGTCACAGGCCATGTGACCGCTGCAGCCTGTGACTGGCTGCAGCAGTCACATGGGATGAATCGTCATCCCAGGAGGCCGGACCAGGGAAAAGAAGCAGGGAACTCTGGGTAAGTCTGACTTTTTTCTTACTTGCGATTTTTGCGGCGGAATTCACCACTTTGTTGCGGGTTTAAGCACCCAATTGAATTCAAAAGGGGGGAAACCCCGCAACACAAGTGCAGCGATTCCGTAGCATTAATGGACATGCTGCGACTCAAGAAACCGCACCGCAGGTCAATTTACGTGCATTTTTTCGGTGGCTTTTTTCCAGAATTGTTGATATCTCATCCACCCGCTGCTACTGTAATAATCCAGGGATTTTCCGCAGGGAAATCCGTTGTGGAAAATCCGCAATGTTTATGCCGTGTGTTCCTACCATAAGGCCTAATTCACACGAACATGTTTGGTCCGTGATCTACGATCCGCATGTCGGCAGTATTTCCCGGACTGAACACCGTGCAGGAGGAACGCTAAAAGCATCAGAGTTACTTTACGTACGATTCCAGGAGTCCCTGCCTCGCTGCCGGAAAACTGACCCGCACTGTGATCATGTTTTCAGCACAGGACAGTAATTCTGCAGGGAGGCAGCGACACCCGGCGTCATAGATAACTGATCCTAGGAGCCCGGCTCCCTGCCGATATGCGGACCGTATATATCACAGACCGAACACGCTCGTGTGAATTAGGCCTAAAGGGGTTTTCCTGGACTTTGATATTGATGATCTGTTGTTCGGATAGGTCATAAATATAAGATCGGTGGGGGTCCAACCCCCAGCACCCCCTCGATCAGCTGATTAAAGGGGCCGCGGTGCTCCGGTAAACGCTGCGGCCTCTTTATTTCTTACCAGGCACATCTCTGGACATGAAGAGCCCACAGCGCTCACCGGAGCACCATGGCCCCTTTAATCAGGTGATCGTGGGGGTGCTTGTTAGTCGGACCCCCACCAATCTGATACTCCCAGAAACCCCCTCTATGTGGGCCTGTGTGGTCACATTCTGTTTTGGGCTCCTGGTTCTCACATTTACAGATGAGTTCTATAGACTTTTCTATAACTATCTGATAATCCAGCGCTTGTCAGGCCCTTTGATGTTGGATTAAAGGAATTTTACAGTATGAGGGAGTTGCTGTATGAGCAGAGGTACCTGTGCGGCTATGGACGGAATAAGACACTGTAAAATCCTGGCAAGACCCTTCATCACGCAGCGAGGCCTCCGTGTCTGGACACGCCTTATAATATGTCGGGAAATATTACCGTCAATTTCTATTGAGAAGCAAATGAATGAGCTCATGGTCACGTGACCCTCTGAGAGTGACCGGATTCGTCTACAATGATGGTATTGATTCATGAGCGGAGCCCCTGCTGCTCGGAGTGACAGTGACCTCTGCTCAGCAGTGTGAGGGATCCTCCTCATCTCTCCCTATACTTCCATGTACGCTGCTATAATCCTGAGTTGTGATGTCATCGTGATGTCATGACGCCGTATCCTACACTGTAGAGAGCTACACGTGACGCCAGATAATAATCTCCTGCACCGTTCACCTTCATGTTGATGGGCTGCAGATTATAGTGATGTCCTGCTGTAAATAGATTGTAGAGTTTTTCTTGTTTTTCATGTTTTTTTTTTAAAATGCCACTTTTCTTCTTTTCACAGAGCCAACTGCTCCAGCGCGACCATCAAAGTAAGTACAGAGGTCTCTACTTTCTATGTAGGCTGGGTGAGATCTTATATGGAGATATAGATATTAGTCCCTTAGACTCATTCATGTGCTTCTAAGGAGTCTGAAGATGTCATATGACCCCAGAGTGTTCACAGGCTCTTCATTGTGAGGATCCTGCATACAGCAGCCCAGAGCTCAGCTTCCATGATGGAGGAATGGTGTTCCAGGGTTAGGAAAAGGGATCTGTTTTTCTTTTTCTTCCAGAGAAGGCGCCATTCTTGTCCATAGGCCACGTCTGGTATTGCAGCTCATTCCCATTTAAGTGAACACCAGTCTGTGAAGCTTCCACTCAGGCTGACAGTAAAGTAATAAAGGTCCTGGGAGCTGGACGCTGAAGTTTAGGAAAACAAAGACAGAAAAATATTTTCGGATCAGATGTTTGTGGGCTGCTCTCAGGGGAGTCCCTGTGATCAGACTGTATAGGATTCCCAGAGCGCTGCGTGCACTAGTCCCTGAAACATCCCGCTGCTGCATTCTGGTCTTATAAGGAATTATCCGGAATGATGGAGACGAAGGAATTATCAATGGTCTAATACAACTCATCCTCATATCTGATGGGAACAGGAGCGCCGTGATCCCGGGGTACAAGGGGGCAAATAATATAGGTCATCTAGGTCCTACGTGATGAGTGGAGTCTCCTGAAGACATGCAGGTGTTCCTCAGGAAAATACTCAAAATCAATTCATTTACTACAATAATGTGATGCTCTGCAGAGGTCAGTGGTGTAATAATCTGCAGGATATATCACTATGTATCTGTCAGGAGGTAGAGGAGCGATGTTCTGCAGATCTGTAGAGAGGTCAGTGGTGTAATAATCTGCAGGATATATCACTATGTATCTGTCAGGAGGTAGAGGAGCGATGTTCTGCAGATCTATAGAGAGGTCAGTGGTGTAATAATCTGCAGGATATATCACTATGTATCTGTCAGGAGGTGGAGGAGCGATGTTCTGCAGATCTGTAGAGAGGTCAGTGGTGTAATAATCTGCAGGATATATCACTATGTATCTGTTAGGAGGTAGAGGAGCAATGTTCTGCAGATCTGTAGAGGTCAGTGGTGTTATAATCTGCAGGATATATCACTATGTATCTGTCAGGAGGTAGAGGAGCAATGTTCTGCAGATCTGTAGAGAGGTCAGTGGTGTAATAATCTGCAGGATATATCACTATGTATCTGTCAGGAGGTAGAGGAGCAATGTTCTGCAGATCTGTAGAGGTCAGTGGTGTAATAATCTGCAGGATATATCACTATATCTGTCAGGAGGTAGAGGAGCGATGTTCTGCAGATCTGTAGAGAGGTCAGTAGTGTAATAATCTGCAGGATATATCACTATATCTGTCAGGAGGTAGAGGAGCGATGTTCTGCAGATCTGTAGAGAGGTCAGTGGTGTAATAATCTGCAGGATATATCACTATATCTGTCAGGAGGTAGAGGAGCGATGTTCTGCAGATCTGTAGAGAGGTCAGTGGTGTAATAATCTGCAGGATATATCACTATGTATCTGTCAGGAGGTAGAGGAGCAATGTTCTGCAGATCTGTAGAGGTCAGTGGTGTAATACTCTGCAGGATATATCACTATGTATCTGTCAGGAGGTAGAGGAGCAATGTTCTGCAGATCTCTAGAGAGGTCAGTGGTGTAATAATCTGCAGGATATATCACTATGTATCTGTCAGGAGGTAGAGGAGCAATGTTCTGCAGATCTGTAGAGAGGTCAGTGGTGTAATAATCTGCAGGATATATCACTATGTATCTGTCAGGAGGTGGAGGAGCAATGTTCTGCAGATCTGTAGAGAGGTCAGTGGTGTAATAATCTGCAGGATATATCACTATGTATCTGTCAGGAGGTAGAGGAGCAATGTTCTGCAGATCTGTAGAGAGGTCAGGGGTGTAATAATCTGCAGGATATATCACTATGTATCTGTCAGGAGGTAGAGGTGCAATGTTCTGCAGATCTGTAGAGAGGTCAGTGGTGTAATAATCTGCAGGATATATCACTATGTATCTGTCAGGAGGTAGAGGAGCAATGTTCTGCAGATCTGTAGAGGGGTCAGTGTTGTAATAATCTGCAGGATATATCACTATGTATCTGTCAGGAGGTAGAGGAGCAATGTTCTGCAGATCTGTAGAGAGGTCAGTGGTGTAATAATCTGCAGGATATATCACTATGTATCTGTCAGGAGGTAGAGGAGCAATGTTCTGCAGATCTGTAGAGAGGTCAGTGGTGTAATAATCTGCAGGATATATCACTATGTATCTGTCAGGAGGTAGAGGAGCAATGTTCTGCAGATCTGTAGAGAGGTCAGTGTTGTAATAATCTGCAGGATATATCACTATGTATCTGTCAGGAGGTAGAGGAGCAATGTTCTGCAGATCTGTAGAGAGGTCAGTGGTGTAATAATCTGCAGGATATATCACTATGTATCTGTCAGGAGGTAGAGGTGCAATGTTCTGCAGATCTGTAGAGAGGTCAGTGTTGTAATAATCTGCAGGATATATCACTATGTATCTGTCAGGAGGTAGAGGAGCAATGTTCTGCAGATCTGTAGAGGTCAGTGGTGTAATAATCTGCAGGATATATCACTATGTATCTGTCAGGAGGTAGAGGAGCAATGTTCTGCAGATCTGTAGAGAGGTCAGTGGTGTAATAATCTGCAGGATATATCACTATGTATCTGTCAGGGGGTAGAGGAGCAATGTTCTGCAGATCTGTAGAGAGGTCAGTGGTGTAATAATTGCAGGATATATCACTATGTATCTGTCAGGAGGTAGAGGAGCAATGTTCTGCAGATCTGTAGAGAGGTCAGTGGTGTAATAATCTGCAGGATATATCACTATGTATCTGTCAGGAGGTAGAGGAGCAATGTTCTGCAGATCTGTAGAGAGGTCAGTGGTGTAATAATCTGCAGGATATATCACTATGTATCTGTCAGGAGGTAGAGGAGCAATGTTCTGCAGATCTGTAGAGAGGTCAGTGTTGTAATAATCTGCAGGATATATCACTATGTATCTGTCAGGAGGTAGAGGAGCAATGCTCTGCAGATCTGTAGAGAGGTCAGTGATGTAATAATCTGCAGGATATATCACTATGTATCTGTCAGGGGGTAGAGGAGCAATGTTCTGCAGATCTGTAGAGAGGTCAGGGGTGTAATAATCTGCAGGATATATCACTATGTATCTGTCAGGAGGTAGAGGAGCAATGTTCTGCAGATCTGTAGAGAGGTCAGTGTTGTAATAATCTGCAGGATATATCACTATGTATCTGTCAGGAGGTAGAGGAGCAATGCTCTGCAGATCTGTAGAGAGGTCAGTGATGTAATAATCTGCAGGATATATCACTATGTATCTGTCAGGGGGTAGAGGAGCAATGTTCTGCAGATCTGTAGAGAGGTCAGGGGTGTAATAATCTGCAGGATATATCACTATGTATCTGTCAGGAGGTAGAGGAGCAATGTTCTGCAGATCTGTAGAGAGGTCAGTGGTGTAATAATCTGCAGGATATATCACTATGTATCTGTCAGGAGGTGGAGGAGCAATGTTCTGCAGATCTGTAGAGAGGTCAGTGGTGTAATAATCTGCAGGATATATCACTATGTATCTGTCAGGAGGTAGAGGAGCAATGTTCTGCAGATCTGTAGAGAGGTCAGTGGTGTAATAATCTGCAGGATATATCACTATGTATCTGTCAGGAGGTGGAGGAGCGATGTTCTGCAGGGCCTTTATGGTGATGATGGTATCACAGTGTGGAGGACGTTGTATAAGGTTCGCGCTCCTGATTTTCGTTGCTGAGTCGCTTTGTGATGAACATTTATCGGGTGGTTTAGCTGGCGCGGTGCACGTTCGGCCTCTATGCCCGCTTGGTCTGCTGACTTGTATGCCAGCGTGCAGATGGGTTTTCATTAGAATAAGAAGTGACTGGCAGACGTCTGCAGCTGTGCGGGTATATAGAGTGTGTATAGGGCGACACGCTCTGTAACGGTCCAGTTTACCCTCGTGTGCCCTTATCTGGACATACCCATTAGATAAATGATGGCGGGACCATCTAATGCGCCCCCAACAGCAGATATCATAGGGAAGGGGGATCGGGCATGTGGTCAGATGTGTCCGGCAGCGGCTTATTCCCCTCTACCCGTTGAAAACACAAATACGCTGCGCTAAACACCTGTATGGGGGACCCGGGAGCGGTCGGACGACAGCTGTCCTGGGTGTATGGGCAGATTTCGCCTAAAGGCGGCCATTAAATAACTGCTGGCCGAACACTTATTTCTCCAGACTCCCCCATAAACGGGGAGAGGGGAATAAACCGCTGCCAGACCCCTCAGGACTGATCTCCCTTCCAACATGGCCAATCCTTCTCTCCCCCGACATCGGCCATCAGGGTGGCCCCCATACACCATTGGATGATCCCGCCATAATCGTCCGGTTCACCTGAGTTTCGCCTCGTGTGTATGGACTCCTACGAGCGCGGCCTCCAGCGTCACTGCTGCTCATCAATGGTCAGTGAGGAATCTTCATCATTGCGGACGACTTCTCAGTTCTGCCTCTCACACTGGAATCTCCCTCCTTTACCACCGCCTGCCGGAGGTTGTTCCTTGTTCACATACACCACTTACATTTCCTAGAAAAAAGCCGCGTTTCATGTCGTACATGCAGAGTCCTAGCGTAAGGCATGCTGGGACTTGTAGTGCTACAGCAGCTGCAAGGAAAGATTTGTCCCTGGTTGTCAAGTGACAAGTCCTGAGTTAATGTCTACAACTAATATTCTACATCCATTTATTCTGGTTTTAACAAACTTCTGACATGTGACAGCTGAGGACTTGTTACAATGTATCCCGTCTAGACAATCCTCTGTGAGCTAAACACAGCTGCAGAAATCTCTTTCCTGTCTTGATAGTTTGTTACAATGTATCAGTCTGGAGTCCAGGGTGTTTACCTCACAGAGGATTTGGGACATTGCAACAGACTCAATTATTAGATCAGGATGGGTTTTCAGCTTCTGGATGTCAATAAGGAATATTTTGATTCACTGACCGCAAGCAGAAATCTTGTAAATGGAGAGGAAATTGGAAAGTTGCACAAAACCGGAATAAATGCTTTACCCTCCATCACGAATGGGTGCACTCGGAGGGGCGGTCAGTGGGAGATCTCAGAGGTTTGCAGGGGATTTGTTGCGGATATGATATTGTGCGGGTGTGATATTGTGCGGATATGATATAGCGCGGGTATGATATTGTGCGGCCTTGGTCTCCCCCCTGCTGTTCAGAGCCGCCACAGATCATTCACGTGCATATTGATGTGAGAATGTCACCCCGCAGCCCCAATTCTGGGAGAGGCAGACCTAGGGGGAGGGGGGAATGAGAGCGAGGCCCGGGATGTGTGACTGGAGTCTGAATCTTTCATCCACTTCCTGCTGGTCAAATTCATGGCAGCGGAGGGATTGGCTGGGCTGTGGACTGTGAGGGGTTAAGCGCAGGTAATTGCAGCAGGGCTGTGAACAGACTATGGGGTGACCTATAACCCTAATGCTACATTGTAATCCTAGAACCCTGCGCTGCTACAATGTAACTACTACCCTACACAATGTGCCCGTACATTATAACCCTATTACACAACAGCCGGGTCCTGTCATGTCAATGAATGAGAACGCTGCAATATAGAGACTGCGGCTCTGCAGAGACTTCCCTGACCGAAATAGAGACCGCTGAACCTCAGCGACCGCTCTGAGACAGAGATCCCATTGTTTTCCCCAAACTCTTGCAGAAATGTCAGGGAGTATCAGCGGAGCTGCAGATGGGGGTTATGTGTATATGGGGGGATCTATGGATATAGGATAACAGGACAGGGCTGATACACAGAGATCACTGCATCTGTCAGGACATGGTGGGGCCCCGGGGCCAGTGCACATGAAGTATTCCTCATATTTATAAACTCCTTCTCTTTCCAGGGCCCTGTCCAGTGTCCGTAATGAAGAGCCCGGGGGTCAGGGAAGGCTGGGGGTCCGCACTTACAGCATCAAGAAGAGTCTAAGCCGGAAACGTGAGTACCGACATTCATGAGACTACAGAGGCGACTAATATTGTAATTATTATGTGGTTGTTAAATGTATATCATGTGAATGTCTGTATATGGGGGATGTGTATGTAATGACGGGTCCTGTATATGGGGGATGTGTATGTAATGACGGGTCCTGTATATGGGGGATGTGTATGTAATGACGGGTCCAGTATATGGGGGATGTGTATGTAATGACGTGTCCTGTATATGGGGGATGTGTATGTAATGACGGGTCCTGTATATGGGGGATGTGTATGTAATGACGGGTCCTGTATATGAGGGATGTGTATGTAATGACGGGTCCTGTATATGGGGGATGTGTATGTAATGACGGGTCCTGTATATGGGGGATGTGTATGTAATGACGGGTCCTGTATATGGGGGCTGTGTATGTAATGACGGGTCCTGTATATGGGGGATATGTATGTAATGACGGGTCCTGTATATGGGGGATGTGTATGTAATGACGGGTCCTGTATATGGGGGATGTGTATGTAATGACGGGTCCTGTATATGGGGGATGTGTATGTAATGACGGGTCCTGTATATGGGGGATGTGTATGTAATGACGGGTCCTGTATATGGGGGATGTGTATGTAATGACGGGTCCTGTATATGGGGGATGTGTATGTAATGACGGGTCCTGTATATGGGGGATGTGTATGTAATGACGGGTCCTGTATATGGGGGGGTGTATGTAATGACGGGTCCTGTATATGGGGGATGTGTATGTAATGACGGGTCCTGTATATGGGGGGGTGTATGTAATGACGGGTCCTGTATATGGGGGGGTGTATGTAATGACGGGTCCTGTATATGGGGGATGTGTATGTAATGACGGGTCCTGTATATGGGGGATGTGTATGTAATGACGGGTCCTGTATATGGGGGCTGTGTATGTAATGACGGGTCCTGTATATGGGGGGGTGTATGTAATGACGGGTCCTGTATATGAGGGATGTGTATGTAATGACGGGTCCTGTATATGGGGGATGTGTATGTAATGACGGGTCCTGTATATGGGGGATGTGTATGTAATGACGGGTCCTGTATATGGGGGCTGTGTATGTAATGACGGGTCCTGTATATGGGGGGGTGTATGTAATGACGGGTCCTGTATATGAGGGATGTGTATGTAATGACGGGTCCTGTATATGGGGGGGTGTATGTAATGACGGGTCCTGTATATGGGGGCTGTGTATGTAATGACGGGTCCTGTATATGGGGGATGTGTATGTAATGACGGGTCCTGTATATGGGGGCTGTGTATGTAATGACGGGTCCTGTATATGGGGGATGTGTATGTAATGACGGGTCCTGTATATGGGGGATGTGTATGTAATGACGGGTCCTGTATATGGGGGCTGTGTATGTAATGACGGGTCCTGTATATGGGGGATGTGTATGTAATGACGGGTCCTGTATATGGGGGATGTGTATGTAATGACGGGTCCTGTATATGGGGGGGTGTATGTAATGACGGGTCCTGTATATGAGGGATGTGTATGTAATGACGGGTCCTGTATATGGGGGATGTGTATGTAATGACGGGTCCTGTATATGAGGGATGTGTATGTAATGACGGGTCCTGTATATGGGGGATGTGTATGTAATGACGGGTCCTGTATATGGGGGATGTGTATGTAATGACGGGTCCTGTATATGGGGGATGTGTATGTAATGACGGGTCCTGTATATGGGGGATGTGTATGTAATGACGGGTCCTGTATATGGGGGATGTGTATGTAATGACGGGTCCTGTATATGGGGGATGTGTATGTAATGACGGGTCCTGTATATGGGGGGGTGTATGTAATGACGGGTCCTGTATATGGGGGCTGTGTATGTAATGACGGGTCCTGTATATGGGGGGGTGTATGTAATGACGGGTCCTGTATATGGGGGGGGGTGTATGTAATGACGGGTCCTGTATATGGGGGATGTGTATGTAATGACGGGTCCTGTATATGGGGGATGTGTATGTAATGACGGGTCCTGTATATGGGGGATGTGTATGTAATGACGGGTCCTGTATATGGGGGGGTGTATGTAATGACGGGTCCTGTATATGGGGGATGTGTATGTAATGACGGGTCCTGTATATGGGGGATGTGTATGTAATGACGGGTCCTGTATATGGGGGCTGTGTATGTAATGACGGGTCCTGTATATGGGGGATGTGTATGTAATGACGGGTCCTGTATATGGGGGATGTGTATGTAATGACGGGTCCTGTATATGGGGGATGTGTATGTAATGACGGGTCCTGTATATGGGGGATGTGTATGTAATGACGGGTCCTGTATATGGGGGATGTGTATGTAATGACGGGTCCTGTATATGGGGGGGTGTATGTAATGACGGGTCCTGTATATGGGGGATGTGTATGTAATGACGGGTCCTGTATATGGGGGATGTGTATGTAATGACGGGTCCTGTATATGGGGGATGTGTATGTAATGACGGGTCCTGTATATGAGGGATGTGTATGTAATGACGGGTCCTGTATATGGGGGATGTGTATGTAATGACGGGTCCTGTATATGGGGGATGTGTATGTAATGACGGGTCCTGTATATGGGGGATGTGTATGTAATGACTGGTCCTGTATATGGGGGATGTGTATGTAATGACGGGTCCTGTATATGGGGGATGTGTATGTAATGACGGGTCCTGTATATGGGGGATGTGTATGTAATGACGGGTCCTGTATATGGGGGATGTGTATGTAATGACGGGTCCTGTATATGGGGGATGTGTATGTAATGACGGGTCCTGTATATGGGGGATGTGTATGTAATGACGGGTCCTGTATATGGGGGATGTGTATGTAATGACGGGTCCTGTATATGGGGGATGTGCATGTAATGACGGGTCCTGTATATGGGGGATGTGTATGTAATGACGGGTCCTGTATATGGGGGATGTGTATGTAATGACGGGTCCTGTATATGGGGGATGTGTATGTAATGACGGGTCCTGTATATGGGGGATGTGTATGTAATGACGGGTCCTGTATATGAGGGATGTGTATGTAATGACGGGTCCTGTATATGGGGGATGTGTATGTAATGACGGGTCCTATATATGGGGGATGTGTATGTAATGACGGGTCCTGTATATGAGGGATGTGTATGTAATGACGGGTCCTGTATATGGGGGATGTGTATGTAATGACGGGTCCTGTATACGGGGGATGTGTATGTAATGACAGGTCCTGTATATGGGGGGGTGTATGTCGGGACTGTTCCCCATCCTCCTGTATATTGGGTCAGATCCTTGTCCTCTTTTATATTTATATATATTTTCTACGTTTCTTTATTGCAGGTTTTTCATCCGGATCCCGCAGCGCTGAGGACGGGGTTATTTACGACGACGTTCCCAGTGAACATGATGACACCAAAGATGGTGAGAGACCCGGGTTCATAATCTCAAACTCTGAGAAATTATCCCAAGGAAACGCCACCTGCTCTCGGGGTTTATAAGATTTACAGTAAAGTTCCTTTGATTTGGCATCCAGAGGAGATCGCAGGATTATTAAACCTCAGTCTGAATTACCGGATGGACCTGCAGAAAAATCACCCCTGAGATCTGCAGCTCTAGATTAGAATAAATGGGTTCTGGATTAAAGGAATTTTTGTTTTCCCTCCTTGTGGGATACGTGTTATCAGAATGAGGCGAGGATCAGATCACGGGGGGCTGTGGTGACATCTTTAGGAGGTTGACGACCTTCCGATCTAGTTATTGAAGCCCCTCTATCCTCTCTGGTAAACACCCCCATCCCCAGAGACTCATATGGGCTGATTGTCTTGCAGGGCTGGGACACCACCTGATCTACGAGAACATAGAGCGTGACGGCTGCGTGGGCGACTTTCAGGACACCGGCTGGAGCTCCAGTGAATTTGAGAGTTACAGCGAAGACTCGGAGGCAGAGGAGGTGGAGCGGAAGACAAAACCCGCAAAACCATTTGTAGCTTTTCAGCCCAAGGTACCGGCCATAAAACCGGCGGCTCCAGACACAGCACTGGGGTCTTCTGCAATACAAGGACTCGGCCAGGTCGTAAATCACAAGCGACTTTTTCAGCTTAGAGTTCAATATAATCACATGAGACTTTTGGGGCGTATTTTGGAAATTGACAATCCAAACTCATATGTGACTCACAAACTTATCGCACCTTAAATAGTCGTGCGACTTCAATGCCGTGAGTTGCAGACAAATCACACACATTTTTTGTCACGTGACTTACGAGACGACAACAAGTCACGCAACAAAAAAAGTGGGTGATCTGTCTGCGACTTGTGTGACTAATTTAGGGTGCGATCTACGAGCAGACAATCCGCTGTGGAAAAATCGTACCATTTCCTGCGTTTTTTACTGCGGAAAATTGTGCATATTTTGCTGCATTTTTCTCAATTGGGCGATGGTGACGTCTCCTGAAAAACGCAGCAATTCTGTCCATTTTCCGCAGCAGAAATTGACATGTACGGAAAATAGCACCGCAGGTCAATTTCCGCTCGGAAATTTTCCGCAGCGTGTGGACGAGATTTATTAAATCTCACCCACTTTGCTGCTACTGTATCCTGCTGCGTATTTTCCGTCCGCAATTCCGGACGCAGAAATTCCGCTGTGTGTGGACAAGCGCTATGGCCGGTTTCACACGTAGCGTAAAATCCACAAACACTATTACAGTAGCAGGAGTGGGGATGAGATTTAAACTAATCCCATCCACGTGCTGCGTAAAAAAAAAATGCTGAAAAAACGTTGATAAATTGACCTGCGGTGCGGTTTTCATGTAAATTTATGCCGCGGAATCGCTTTTTATTTGTTGCGGGTTTTCCCCATTAAATTCAATGGGGAGGTAGAACCCGCAATAAATAGCAGGTGTTGCGATTTTTGCGGCGGAAAAGCTGTGTTTCTGCCGCAAAAACTGCAACTTCGTTATCAATTACGCTTCGTGTGGATGAGACTTGTTCAAATCCCATCCACTCCGCTCTTGCTGTGTTAGGCTGCGGATTTTCCGAAACTGAAATACGTTGCAGAAAATCCACAGTATTTACATAACGCGTGAACTCACCCTAAGGCTGGATTCGGATGGGCGTTGCGCATCTCGGATGTGAAAAACTGGCGTTTTTCACGTCCGAGGTGCATCCGTGCTCTGCGGGACGAGATTACATGCATCCCCCATAGACTAGAGTCTATGGGGGGATGCGTGAAGCAGGAAAAAATAGGACGTCTTATTTTCTCACGGACCCTTCACATTGAAATATATAGATCCGTTTGACGGACGTTTAACCGCTTCGTGTGAATAAAACTGGCTGTACATTCAGATCTGAGGGTTTGTTACAATGTATCCAGTCTAGACAATCCTTTGCCTGGACTCCAGACAGATACATTGTAACAAACCATCAGTACAGGAGAGAGATTTGTGCTGCTGCGCTTAGCTCACAGGTGCAGTAAGTACCTCCTGCTATTACCCCCCCCCCCCCCCCCCCCCCCACCCCCGCTGCTCTCCTACATGAAGCAATATCTTAGGACTTGGCTGCTGGTGTTGGTTCGGCAGGGATGCAGATACAGCTCCGACATATGGGGAGGTCATTTATAGTAATGCAGGGTCTGCCTCATGATTTTCCGCGTACTTACCCATTGATTACTATCTGTATGTGTGCGTTTTATTCGCCTTGTATAGGATTTGTATAGTGTTCAGTGACTGCAGTTCAGGCGACCACCAGCAGGGGTCAGGTTACCAGTATTCCTATGGACAGAGCACAGAGCAGGGTGGAGTATAACACTTTCTCAGGTGGTGGAGTGACATTTTCTCTATTAATCACTATTAATGCAGATTTGTCCATTCAGCTCCAATGCCTACGTGTTTTTTTTCTTGCAGACAACAGTTTGCATGGAAGGAATAACATTTTACTATATTATTACATGCAAAATATATAATAAATAGAAATTCACTCCAGAACCTGGCTGCCTCCTAGTGGCAGCTTGAGGTACTGACCAGTATAAAGCGTCTTTTGGGCACTGTCCTGTATTATGCATTAGTCTTGTCACCTGGACAGGCTTTTCGGTGCTGTACATAGATATACATATATACTCACAAGTCCCTGAGGAACACACATGCCCTCGCAGGTGCCCACACCTGTCCGGATAAGACCCCATTTATTTTTCCCTATACTTAGAATGATATCCGTGTATAAACTGCGCTGTCATTCTGCAGCATGAATGTCATAGAGACGGGTCATACTGCTATGGGACCCGGGCCATAGGGGGCAGGGGGTGCGGGAGGTGCAGTTAGGCCCCATCTCCTGCTGTCACCAGAACTGGTTGGAGGCAGATATTGGGATATTCTTGTTTTTTTCTATGACTTGACATGTTCTGTATTCTTGACGTGTTGCATGTCGCAGGTATGTTGGGTACGTGCATGTTGTTTCTGTGCAGCGCTGGTGATTTAACTCTTTACTAACTGCGGGGGTGTTGTGGGTCTTGCTGTGTGCTCACCGCTCGGCTTATGCTGGACTCTGTCTTTCCATTTTCCTGCATGTCTTGCTTTCCGCCTGCAGCTTTCGCCAGATCTTAGTAAACTAAAGGAGAGGTACAGCCAGACTAAACGAGACCTCCTGGCTCTTAGAGTCAGGAGAAGAGACGTCCGTGAGCTGAAACACAGATACGACTGCAAGGTACAGTGCGCTCTCTATGCCGGTCCTCCACTCTGCAAAAACAGGGATCATATATTATCTAAACCGTTGTTCTGCCAGGGGCACCCCAAAAATGGATCGAATTTATTACCAACTACTGAACCTACACATAAGTTGTACATCATCTTGTATATAGTGATATGGAGCATGCTGGTATAACCTGGGTATCTCCTGTATATAATTATATATGTACAGCTGGTATAAGTTATACATCTTCTTGTATATAGTGATATGGAGCATGCTGGTATAACCTGGGTATCTTCTGTATATAATTATATATGTACAGCTGGTATAAGTTATACATCTTCCTGTATATAGGGATATGGAGCATGCTGGTATAACCTGGGAATCTTCTGTATATAATTATATATGTACAGCTGGTATAAGTTATACATCTTCTTGTATATAGTGATATGGAGCATGCTGGTATAACCTGGGTATCTTCTGTATATAATTATATATGTACAGCTGGTATAAGTTATACATCTTCTTGTATATAATGATATGGAGCATGCTGGTATAACCTGGGTATCTTCTGTATATAATTATATATGTACAGCTGGTATAAGTTATACATCTTCCTGTATATAGTGATATGGAGCATGCTGGTATAACCTGGGTATCTTCTGTATATAATTATATATGTACAGCTGGTATAAGTTATACATCTTCCTGTATATAGGGATATGGAGCATGCTGGTATAACCTGGGTATCTTCTGTATATAATTATATATGTACAGCTGGTATAAGTTATACATCTTCCTGTATATAGTGATATGGAGCATGCCGGTATAACCGGGGTATCTTCTGTATATAATTATATATGTACAGCTGGTATAAGTTATACATCTTCTTGTATATAGTGATATGGAGCATGCTGATATAACCTGGGTATCTTCTGTATATAATTATATATGTACAGCTGGTATAAGTTATATATCTTCTTGTATATAGTGATATGGAACATGCTGGTATAACCTGGGTATCTTCTATATATAATTATATATGTACAGCTGGTATAAGTTATACATCTTCTTGTATATAGTGATATGGAGCATGCTGGTATAACCTGGATATCTTCTGTATATAATTATATATGTACAGCTGGTATAAGTTATACATCTTCTTGCATATAGTGATATGGAGCATGCTGGTATAACCTGGGAATCTTCTGTATATAATTATATATGTACAGCTGGTATAAGTTATACATCTTCCTGTATATAGGGATATGGAGCATGCTGGTATAACCTGGGTATCCTCTGTATATAATTATATATGTACAGCTGGTATAAGTTATACATCTTCCTGTATATAGTGATATGGAGCATGCTGGTATAACCTGGGAATCTTCTGTATATAATTATATATGTACAGCTGGTATAAGTTATACATCTTCTTGTATATAGTGATATGGAGCATGCTGGTATAACCTGGGTATCTTCTGTATATAATTATATATGTACAGCTGGTATAAGTTATACATCTTCTTGTATATAGTGATATGGAACATGCTGGTATAACCTGGGTATCTTCTATATATAATTATATATGTACAGCTGGTATAAGTTATACATCTTGTATATAGTGATATGGAGCACGCTGGTATAACCTGGGTATCTTCTGTATATAATTATATATGTACAGCTGGTATAAGTTATACATCTTCTTGTATATAGTGATATGGAGCATGCAGGTATAACCTGGGTATATTCTGTATATAATTATATGTGTACAGCTGGTATAAGTTATACATCTTCTTGTATATAGTGATATGGAGCATGCTGGTATGACCTGGGTATCCTCTGTATATAATTATATATGTACAGCTGGTATAAGTTATACATCTTCTTGTATATAGTGATATGGAGCATGCTGGTATAACCTGGGTATGTTCTGTATATAATTATATATGTACAGCTGGTATAAGTTATACATCTTCCTGTATATAGTGATATGGAGCATGCTGGTATAACCTGGGTATCTTCTGTATATAATGATATATGCACAGCTGGTATAAGTTATACATCTTCCTGTATATAGTGATATGGAGCATGCTGGTATAACCTGGGTATCTTCTGTATATAATTATATATGTACAGCTGGTATAAGTTATACATCTTCTTGTATATAGTGATATGGAGCATGCTGCTATAACCTGGGTATCTTCTGTATATAATTATATATGTACAGCTGGTATAAGTTATACATCTTCTTGTATATAGTGATATGGAGCATGCTGGTATAACCTGGGTATCTTCTGTATATAATTATATATGTACAGCTGGTATAAGTTATACATCTTCTTGTATATAGTGATATGGAGCATGCTGATATAACCTGGGTATCTTCTGTATATAATTATATATGTACAGCTGGTATAAGTTATACATCTTCTTGTATATAGTGATATGGAGTATGCTGGTATAACCTGGGTATCTCCTGTATATAATTATATATGTACAGCTGGTATAAGTTATACATCTTCTTGTATATAGTGATATGGAGCATGCTGGTATAACCTGGGTATCTTCTGTATATAATTATATATGTACAGCTGGTATAAGTTATACATCTTCTTGTATATAGTGATATGGAGCATGCTGGTATAACCTGGGTATCTTCTGTATATAATTATATATGTACAGCTGGTATAAGTCATACATCTTCTTGTATATAGTGATATGGAGCATGCTGGTATAACCTGGGTATCTTCTGTATATAATTATATATGTACAGCTGGTATAAGTTATACATCTTCTTGTATATAGTGATATGGAGCATGCTGCTATAACCTGGGTATCTTCTGTATATAATTATATATGTACAGCTGGTATAAGTTATACATCTTCTTGTATATAGTGATATGGAGCATGCTGGTATAACCAGGGTATCTTCTGTATATAATTATATATGTACAGCTGGTATAAGTTATACATCTTCTTGTATATAATGATATGGAGCATGCTGGTATAACCTGGGTATCTTCTGTATATAATTATATATGTACAGCTGGTATAAGTTATACATCTTCCTGTATATAGTGATATGGAGCATGCTGGTATAACCTGGGTATCTTCTGTATATAATTATATATGTACAGCTGGTATAAGTTATACATCTTCTTGTATATGGTGATATGGAGCATGCTGGTATAACCTGGGTATCTTCTGTATATAATTATATATGCACAGCTGGTATATGTTATACATCTTCTTGTATATAGTGATATGGAGCATGCTGGTATAACCTGGGTATCTTCTGTATATAATTATATATGTACAGCTGGTATAAGTTATACATCTTCTTGTATATAGTGATATGGAGCATGCTGGTATAACCTGGGTATCTTCTGTATATAATTATATATGTACAGCTGGTATAAGTTATACATCTTCCTGTATATAGTGATATGGAGCATGCTGGTATAACCTGGGTATCTTCTGTATATAATTATATATGTACAGCGTGTATAAGTTATACATCTTCCTGTATATAGTGATATGGAGCATGCTGGTATAACCTGGGTATCTTCTGTATATAATTATATATGTACAGCTGGCATAAGTTATACATCTTCTTGTATATAGTGATATGGAGCATGCTGGTATAACCTGGGTATCTTCTGTATATAATTATATATGTCCAGCTGGTATAAGTTATACATCTTCCTGTATATAGTGATATGGAGCATGCTGGTATAACCTGGGTATCTTCTGTATATAATTATATATGTACAGCGTGTATAAGTTATACATCTTCTTGTATATAGTGATATGGAGCATGCTGGTATAACCTGGGTATCTTCTGTATATAATTATATATGTACAGCTGGTATAAGTTATACATCTTCTTGTATATAGTGATCTGGAGCATGCTGGTATAACCTGGGTATATCCTGTATATAATTATATATGTACAGCTGGTATAAGTTATACATCTTCTTGTATATAATGATATGGAGCATGCTGATATAACCTGGGTATCTCCTGTATATAATTATATATGTACAGCTGGTATAAGTTATACATCTTCTTGTATATAGTGATATGGAGCATGCTAGTATAACCTGGGTATCTCCTGTATATAATTATATATGTACAGCTGGTATAAGTTATACATCTTCTTGTATATAGTGATATGGAGCACGCTGGTATAACCTGGGTATCTTCTGTATATAATTATATATGTACAGCTGGTATAAGTTATACATCTTCTTGTATATAGTGATATGGAGCATGCTGGTATAACCTGGGTATCTTCTGTATATAATTATATATGTACAGCTGGTATAAGTTTTATACATCTTCCTGTATATAGTGATATGGAGCATGCTGGTATAACCTGGGTATCTTCTGTATATAATTATATATGTACAGCTGGTATAAGTTATACATCTTCCTGTATATAGTGATATGGAGCATGCTGGTATAACCTGGGTATCTTCTGTATATAATTATATATGTACAGCTGGTATAAGTTTTATATATCTTCCTGTATATAGTGATATGGAGCATGCTGGTATAACCTGGGTATCTTCTGTATATAATTATATATGTACAGCTGGTATAAGTTATACATATTCTTGTATATAGTGATATGGAGCATGCTGGTATAACCCGGGTATCTTCTGTATATAATTATATATGTACAGCTGGTATAAGTTATACATCTTCTTGTATATAGTGATATGGAGCATGCTGGTATAACCTGGGTATCTTCTGTATATAATTATATATGTACAGCTGGTATAAGTTATACATATTCTTGTATATAGTGATATGGAGCATGCTGGTATAACCTGGGTATCTTCTGTATATAATTATATATGTACAGCTGGTATAAGTTTTATACATCTTCCTGTATATAGTGATATGGAGCATGCTGGTATAACCTGGGTATCTTCTGTATATAATTATATATGTACAGCTGGTATAAGTTTTATACATCTTCCTGTATATAGTGATATGGAGCATGCTGGTATAACCTGGGTATCTTCTGTATATAATTATATATGTACAGCTGGTATAAGTTATACATCTTGTATATAGTGATATGGAGCATGCTGGTATAACCTGGGTATCTTCTGTATATAATTATATATGTACAGCTGGTATAAGTTATACATCTTCTTGTATATAGTGATATGGAGCATGCTGGTATAACCTGGGCATCTTCTGTATATAATTATATATGTACAGCTGGTATAAGTTATACATCTTCTTGTATATAGTGATATGGAGCATGCTGGTATAACCTGGGTATCTTCTGTATATAATTATATACGTACAGCTGGTATAAGTTATACATCTTCCTGTATATAGTGATATGGAGCATGCTGGTATAACCTGGGTATCTTCTGTATATAATTATATATGTACAGCTGGTATAAAAGTTATACATCTTCTTGTATATAGTGATATGGAGCATGCTGGTATAACCTGGGTATCTTCTGTATAGAATTATATATGTACAGCTGGTATAAGTTATACATCTTCTTGTATATAGTGATATGGAGCATGCTGGTATAACCTGGGTATCTTCTGTATATAATTATATATGTACAGCTGGTATAAGTTATACATCTTCTTGTATATAGTGATATGGAGCATGCTGGTATAACCTGGGTATCTTCTGTATATAATTATATATGTACAGCTGGTATAAAAGTTATACATCTTCTTGTATATAGTGATATGGAGCATGCTGGTATAACCTGGGTATCTTCTGTATATAATTATATATGTACAGCTGGTATAAGTTATACATCTTCCTGTATATAGTGATATGGAGCATGCTGGTATTACCTGGGTATCTCCTGTATATAATTATATATGTACAGCTGGTATAAGTTATACATCTTGTATATAGTGATATAGACCATGCTGGTATAACCTGGGTATCTTCTGTATATAATATATATGTATAGCTGGTATAAGTTATACACCTTCTTGTATATAGTGATATAGACCATGCTGGTATAACCTGGGTATCTTCTGTATATAATTATATATGTACAGCTGGTATAAGTTATACATCTTCTTGTATATAGTGATATGGAGCATGCTGGTATAACCTGGGTATCTTCTGTATATAATTATATATGTACAGCTGGTATAAGTTATACATCTTCTTGTATATAGTGATATGGAGCATGCTGGTATAACCTGGGTATCTCCTGTATATAATTATATATGTACAGCTGGTTTAAGTTATATATCTTCCTGTATATAGTGATATGGAGCATGCTGGTATAACCTGGATATCTTCTGTATATAATTATATATGTACAGCTGGTATAAGTTATACATCTCCTTGTATATAGTGATATGGAGCATGCTGGTATAACCTGGGTATCTTCTGTATATAATTATATATGTACAGCTGGTATAAGTTACATCTTCTTGTATATAGTGATATGGAGCATGCTGGTATAACCTGGGTATCTTCTGTATATAATTATATATGTACAGCTGGTATAAGTTACATCTTCTTGTATATAGTGATATGGAGCATGCTGGTATAACCTGGGTATCTTCTGTATATAATTATATATGTGCAGCTGGTATAAGTTATACATCTTCTTGTATATAGTGATATGGAGCATGCTGGTATAACCTGGGTATCTTCTGTATATAATTATATATGTACAGCTGGTATAAGTTATACATCTTCCTGTATATAGTGATATGGAGCATGCTGGTATAACCTGGGTATCTTCTGTATATAATTATATATGTACAGCTTGTATAAGTTATACATCTTCTTGTATATAGTGATATGGAGCATGCTGGTATAACCTGGGTATATAATTATATATGTACAGCTGGTATAAGTTATACATCTTCTTGTATATAGTGATATGGAGCATGCTGGTATAACCTGGGTATCTTCTGTATATAATTATATATGTACAGCTGGTATAAGTTATACATCTTCTTGTATATAGTGATATGGAGCATGCTGGTATAACCTGGGTATCTTCTGTATATAATTATATATGTACAGCTGGTATAAGTTATACATCTTCTTGTATATAGTGATATGGAGCACGCTGGTATAACCTGGGTATCTCCTGTATATAATTATATATGTACAGCTGGTATAAGTTATACATCTTCTTGTATATAGTGATATGGAGCATGCTGGTATAACCTGGGTATCTTCTGTATATAATTATATATGTACGGCTGGTATAAGTTATACATCTTCTTGTATATAGTGATATGGAGCATGCTGGTATAACCTGGGTATCTTCTGTATATAATTATATATGTACAGCTGGTATAAGTTACACATCTTCTTGTATATAGTGATATGGGGCATGCTGGTATGACCTGGGTATCCTCTGTATATAATTATATATGTACAGCTG
The DNA here is from genome assembly GCF_050947455.1 of Rhinoderma darwinii. Lineage (NCBI taxonomy): Eukaryota > Metazoa > Chordata > Amphibia > Anura > Rhinodermatidae > Rhinoderma > Rhinoderma darwinii. The sequence goes on from NC_134696.1 coordinate 105,737,588, forward strand.
GTATAAGTTATACATCTTCCTGTATATAGTGATATGGAGCATGCTGGTATAACCTGGGTATCTTCTGTATATAATTATATATGTACAGCTGGTATAAGTTATACATCTTCTTGTATATAGTGATATGGAGCATGCTGGTATAACCTGGGCATCTTCTGTATATAATTATATGTGTACAGCTGGTATAAGTTATACATCTTCTTGTATATAGTGATATGGAGCATGCTGGTATAACCTGGGTATCTTCTGTATATAATTATATATGTACAGCTGGTATAAGTTATACATCTTCTGTATATAGTGATATGGAGCATGCTGGTATAACCTGGGTATCTTCTGTATATAATTATATATGTACAGCGTGTATAAGTTATACATCTTCCTGTATATAGTGATATGGAGCATGCTGGTATAACCTGGGTATCTTCTGTATATAATTATATATGTACAGCTGGTATAAGTTATACATCTTCTTATATATAGTGATATGGAGCATGCTGGTATAACCTGGGTATCTTCTGTATATAATTATACATGTACAGCTGGTATAAGTTATACATCTTCTTGTATATAGTGATATGGAGCATGCTGGTATACCCTGGGTATCTTCTGTATATAATTATATATGTACAGCCGGTATAAGTTATACATCTTCTTGTATATAGTGATATGGAGCATGCTGGTATAACCTGGGTATCTTCTGTATATAATTATATATGTACAGCTGGTATAAGTTATACATCTTCTTGTATATAGTGATATGGAGCATGCTGGTATAACCTGGGTATCTTCTGTATATAATTATATATGTACAGCTGGTATAAGTTATACATCTTCTTGTATATAGTGATATGGAGCATGCTGGTATAACCTGGGTATCTTCTGTATATAATCATATATGTACAGCTGGTATAAGTTATACATCTTCTTATATATAGTGATATGGAGCATGCTGGTATAACCTGGGTATCTTCTGTATATAATTATACATGTACAGCTGGTATAAGTTATACATCTTCCTGTATATAGTGATATGGAGCATGCTGGTATAACCTGGGTATCTTCTGTATATAATTATATATGTACAGCTGGTATAAGTTATACATCTTCTTGTATATAGTGATATGGAGCATGCTGGTATAACCTGGGTATCTTCTGTATATAATTATATATGTACAGCTGGTATAAGTTATACATCTTCCTGTATATAGGGATATGGAGCATGCTGGTATAACCTGGGTATATTCTGTATATAATTATATATGTACAGCTGGTATAAGTTATACATCTTCTTGTATATAGTGATGTGGAGCATGCGGGTATATCCTGGGTATCTTCTGTATATAATTATATATGTACAGCTGGTATAAGTTATACATCTTCCTGTATATAGGGATATGGAGCATGCTGGTATAACCTGGGTATCTTCTGTATATAATTATATATGTACAGCTGGTATAAGTTATACATCTTCTTGTATATAGTGATGTGGAGCATGCGGGTATATCCTGGGTATCTTCTGTATATAATTATATATGTACAGCTGGTATAAGTTATACATCTTCCTGTATATAGTGATATGGAGCATGCTGGTATAACCTGGGTATATTCTGTATATAATTATATATGTACAGCTGGTATAAGTTATACATCTTCTTGTATATAGTGATATGGAGCATGCTGGTATAACCTGGGTATCTTCTGTATATAATTATATATGCACAGCTGGTATAAGTTATACATCTTCCTTTATATAGTGATATGGAGCATGCTGGTATAACCTGGGTATCTTCTGTATATAATTATATATGTACAGCTGGTATAAGTTATACATCTTCTTGTATATAGTGATATGGAGCATGCTGGTATAACCTGGATATCTCCTGTATATAATTATATATGTACAGCTGGTATAAGTTATATATCTTCTTGTATATAGTGATATGGAGCATGCTGGTATAACCTGGGTATCTCCTGTATATAATTATATATGTACAGCTGGTATAAGTTATACATCTTCTTGTATATAGTGATATGGAGCATGCTGGTATAACCTGGGTATCTCCTGTATATAATTATATATGTACAGCTGGTATAAGTTATACATCTTCTTGTATATAGTGATATGGAGCATGCTGGTATAACCTGGGTATCTTCTGTATATAATTATATATGTACAGCTGGTATAAGTTATACATCTTCTTGTATATATTGATATGGAGCATGCTGGTATAACCTGGGTATCTTCTGTATATAATTATATATGTACAGCCGGTATAAGTTATACATCTTCTTGTATATAGTGATATGGAGCATGCTGGTATAACCTGGGTATCTTCTGTATATAATTATATATGTACAGCCGGTATAAGTTATACATCTTCTTGTATATAGTGATATGCAGCATGCTGGTATAACCTGGGTATCTTCTGTATATAATTATATATGTACTGCTGGTATAAGTTATACATCTTCTTGTATATAGTGATATGGAGCATGCTGGTATAACCTGGGTATCTTCTGTATATAATCATATATGTACAGCCGGTATAACCTGGGCATCCTGTAATCTAATAAGATCATGAAGAGCAGTCCCATGTTGTACCCTCTTTAGTCCTGGTCCTCGGTCTAGTGTCTGGCTGGGGTTTGTAGTGTCACCCCGTCTTGCTGTGAGCTCCTCGTATAACTATGTGCATGTTTCCTGCTGTCTCTTTTCTGCCTGACACTAAAAAAACATGAAAACTTTGACTAATTTAATGATGTAAAGATCCATCGCTGACTGTGACGTTAATAGCAGGAGATACGAGTCCCTCCTCGCAACGTATGCGCTGCCCCTCCCCCTGCAGTCACACATATTAATGTAGCGCGTCCTGTGATCATATTCGTATTCTGGTTATTGTACGCCGCCATCTTGTATTATCACCCCCCCCCCCCACACACACACGTCTTGTCATGTTGTTGTGCCGCTGCCGGTATTGAGCGTTTTCTGTATTCTGCAGATGACGCAGTTAATGAAAGCCGCTCGTAGCGGCACCAAGGACGGACTGGAGAAGACGCGGATCGCCGTCATGCGGAAAGTGACCTTCCTGCAGCGCAAGGAAACTACCGGTAAGAGACTTGTACTTCCATGATTTCATAAAAACGCGGAGTACCTGCAAATCCTTCGCTTTAATTTTCTCTTCTCATCCTAAATTACATCATGTCGTATACTCCAATCACATCCAGAGCTGCGTTGACAGTACCGCTGGTTTTATGTTAACTCTCAGGACCTCGCCTCCATTGTCTGTGCGTATCAGGGGCATAAGTAGGAAAGACTGGGCCCCATAGCAAACTTTTGACTGGGCCCCCCTCTCCTCTGGTGCCACACACAGCCCCCCCTTGTATATAGTGCCCCCTGTAGATTGTGACATACAGCCGCCACTGTAGAAGGTGCTATACAGCCCCCTGTACATAGTGCCCCCTCCCCCTGTAGATAGCGTTCCCCACCTCCCTCTTGTAGATGGTGCCATGCAGACGCCCTGTATATAGTGCCATGCAGCCCCCCTGTATATAGTGGCATGCAGCCCCCCTGTATATAGTGGCATGCAGCCCCCCTGTATATAGTGGCATGCAGCCCCCCTGTATATAGTGCCATGCAGCCCCCCTGTATATAGTGCCATGCAGCCCCCCTGTATATAGTGCCATGCAGCCCCCCTGTATATAGTGCCATGCAGCCCCCCTGTATATAGTGCCATGCAGCCCCCCTGTATATAGTGCCATGCAGCCCCCCTGTATATAGTGCCATGCAGCCCCCCTGTATATAGTGCCATGCAGCCCCCCTGTATATAGTGCCATGCAGCCCCCCTGTATATAGTGCCATGCAGCCCCCCTGTATATAGTGCCATGCAGCCCCCCTGTATATAGTGCCATGCAGCCCCCCTGTATATAGTGCCATGCAGCCCCCCTGTATATAGTGCCATGCAGCCCCCCTGTATATAGTGCCATGCAGCCCCCCCGTATATAGTGCCATGCAGCCCCCCCGTATATAGTGCCATGCAGCCCCCCTGTATATAGTGCCATGCAGCCCCCCTGTATATAGTGCCATGCAGCCCCCCTGTATATAGTGCCATGCAGCCCCCCTGTATATAGTGCCATGCAGCCCCCCTGTATATAGTGCCATGCAGCCCCCCTGTATATAGTGCCATGCAGCCCCCTGTATATAGTGCCATGCAGCCCCCCTGTATATAGTGCCATGCAGCACCCCTGTATATAGTGCCATGCAGCCCCCCTGTATATAGTGCCATGCAGCCCCCCTGTATATAGTGCCATACAGCCCCCCTGTATATAGTGCCATACAGCCCCCCTGTATATAGTGCCATGCAGCCCCCTTGTAGATGGTGCCCCCACCTCCCCCTTGTAGATATTGCCCCCCGCCTCCCCCTTGTAGATAGTGCCATGCAGCCCCCCCTGTAGATAGTGCCATACAGCCCCCTTGTAGATAGCGCCATCCACCAACCCCTTGTAGATGGCGCCCCCACCTTGTATATAGCCTGCGCAGGGATCCTGCGCCTGATCGGCTGCAGACTGAACGTGCCCTGTAGCCTTGTAAATGGCAGAGCGGGGAGCTCCCTCCCTGCTCTGCCGTAGTGGTCAATAGTAACTGCGTCCTAAAGACGCAGATACTATTGAATGTGGCGTCGCTACATCATTAGCAGTCGTGCCGGCTGCTCGCGGCGCCACCGATATAGTCCAAGTGCAAAGATGATGTAAGGGGGTGTCTGTACCATCTAGCGGAATGCTGACCGCAGCTCTGGATGTAACTGGAGTATAACAAAAGATTCTCAGAGTTACAGTTATACTGTGTGTAGACCGACTGAATGCAACGCAAGGTAAAATGTTTGTTTTTGACGTATCAGTTTACCGGATCCGTACAAATAAACCGGACCCTTTCAGTTTGTGTCATAATTGTCAGCAGTTATAACGGATCGGTTTTTATCTGCATCGGGGCTCCGTTCTGAAGGACAACTCCAACGGAATCTCAGAACGGAGCCCTGATGCAGGTGTGAACGCAGCCTTAGGCTCCATGCGACTGTGCCCGTAATTACGACCCCTAATTCCGGGCATGGACGGCCATGGACATTCGTATAAAGTATGGGAGCACGGTCCGTAAAATTAAAAAAACAGGACATGTAAATATAAGGGACGGAGTCCATCGGCCATAGAAACTAATGGGCCCGCGGTTACGGACCGTAATTACGGGCGATTTTACAGTCGTGTGCATGGGGCCTTAGATGTAACTTGGTCGGAGCGATCGCTCTGGTGCCACAGAAGCCACGAGTTCCTGCGGACGCTTTGTCATCTCTGGTTTTGGATGAACTATTGTCCCTTCTATGGCGGCCTCACCTGATGTGTGGTCGTGGTAGGGTGGGATAAGTTATATCAGGGGACGGGTCGGGGCAGTGGGAGCCCCCGAGGTGGCGGCATCACTGTGTGCGCTGTGTATTCTCTGCTGCGCTCCTCACCCTCCGTCATTCTATGAACAGGGAAGTGATATGTGAGTCACGGTGTAAACCTCCGCAGTCAGCACATGGGACGCCACCTCCTGCTCTTCCTCCTATTAGTTTCTCCTCCCCAGACACTGACACCAAAACCTGTGCCCTCAATCAGTGCAGCCGTCACGCCCGGCCATGTACTCCAAGACTCACACTAGTAGCCTGGCCCTGAGGCTCGGGCTTGGCCAGGGGAGGGTCAGACCCACAACGTGGTTCCGGAGGTCGCGCTCTAAAAAGCACATGTCCGAGAGCGATGCCAACACGGATGAGAGCGTCTCCTCGGGTAACTGTGACCCCTCACCCCACTCACCCTCCAACCTCGTCCTACTTCATGCCATCTTTCTTCTTTCAGGAGACTCGGAGGAAGAGGAGATGGGGTTCCTGGAAGTAAGCGGTCTGGATCTGGACATGACCCCGCCACCATCTGAGCTGGGGCCGATGCCGGAGGGGCTCAGTGCCCAGCAGGTAGGAGCTGTATTATGGTGGGCGTAGCGTGGTCAGTGCTGGGGGTGAAGCAGATAGAAACATCATTGTGTATCTTCCAGGTTCTGCGGCGTCACATCCTGTCCTCTATCGTGCAGAGCGAGCGGAGTTACGTGGAGTCCTTACAGCGTGTTTTACAGGTGAGTCCATCCTATCCTCCTCCTCCTCCTCCTAATTTGTGATTTCCAGGACTGTAGAATCACATGACCTATGACGCGGTTTATCCTGATCTTCTGGTTCCATGAATATAATGTAAGATCTGCAGTAAAGACTGACACACAGGCAGAGCAGTGGGAGGAGGATGGCAGAGGACAGATCTCTGGATTTCGAGTGGTTGTCACCCAGCATCTGACCAAGATTACTTCGACCATTATATGACTTATTACAGGAGGGGAATCGGGATGTTGAGTTTAGGGGGGGAATGACTGACACCTGGTGGTGAAACATAAGTGAAGATGTTACTTGTCAGCAAACAGATGATTAGGAGAGGTCTGGAGTTTGTGTGATTGTCCTGCGGCCTCGTGGACTGATCTCCTCGTCATGTCATCTTCCAGGATTATCGCAATCCCCTGCTGGAGATGGAGCCCAAACTACTGAGCGCCCGGAAGTGTCAGCTGGTGTTCTCCCGCGTGAAGGAGATCCTGCACTGCCATTCCCTGTTCCAGATGGCGCTGTCCTCACGTGTTGCAGAATGGGACTCCTCAGAAAAGATCGGGGACCTGTTTGTGGCCTCAGTGAGTGACTATTTATGTGGGATGTAGTGCTGTGCAGTTCTCTGATAGAGTATCACATGATCAGATTAGATACACAGCTCAGCAGACAGTATCACACATGATCAGATTAGATACACAGCTCAGCAGGCAGTATCACATGATCAGATTAGATACACAGCTCGGCAGACCGTATCACACATGATCGGATTAGATACATTGGCTCAGCAGACAGTATCACACATGATAGGATTAGATACACAGCTCAGCAGACAGTATCACACATGATAGGATTAGATACAGCGGGGCAGTAGACAGTATCACACATGATAGGATTAGATACAGAGGCTCAGCAGACAGTATCACACATGATAGGATTAGATACAGAGGCTCAGCAGACAGTATCACACATGATAGGATTAGATACACAGCTCAGCAGACAGTATCACACATGATAGGATTAGATACACAGCTCAGCAGACAGTATCACACGTGATAGGATTAGATACACAGCTCAGCAGACAGTATCACACATGATGGGATTAGATACACAGCTCAGCAGACAGTATCACACGTGATAGGATTAGATACACAGCTCAAATGAAAGTATTACATTGAAATGTTTTGTATTAAACTTTCATTTTAATTTCCAGAAATCTTTACATTAGAAAATATTCCAGATATTAATATCGGTGTCACATGACATTTTTGGTATTTCCTTCTGTTTTCCTCTTGCGCTCGGTTTTATCGGGTGATTTCTCGCGGGCTCAGGGTTGGGCTCACGTGTTACTGGTGAAGATTCATCGTTCTCTGTTTGGAGGGGGCAGATATTTCCCCTGGTAGAATCCCCTCTGCAGAGCTCCACTATAACCATGTATATATATGTATCTGTATTTCCATACACACATTCTATAGGGGTCGGTCATAAGCGGCTTCAATTGCGCAATGGAAAATGTGCCAAAAAATAATCTGTGCAACCCCCAGACGCCGAGTCCGTCCAGCTGCAGCCTGAGCAGAGAATCCGCCGCCAGCTCCCGATGAGTCCGCTGGACCTGCGCTACACCAGCCGGTCTTAGTAGCAGAATTCACTTCCGTCCTGCCGTCGCTCCGTCATGCCCCGTTTTTTTACGTGTTACTCTTCTCCTTTCAGTTCTCCAAGTCCATGGTGCTGGATGTCTACAGCGACTACGTCAATAACTTCACCAACGCCATGACGCTAATCAAGAAGGCATGTCTCACCAAGCCGGCCTTCCTGGAGTTCCTGAAGGTGAGAGCGGCGCCACCATCCGGATCTTCTCACTTTTGTAAATGAATGATCTTCAACTTGCCAGGGCATGCTGGGAGTTGTAGTTTCCCAATGGCTTTTGAAGCCTTATGTGGCAGTAGATTGATCTCTTGTCCTTATATCTGTGTCTCCTACAGAAGAAGCAGGCGGCCAGTCTGGACAGGGTAACCCTCTACGGGCTGATGGTGAAACCAATACAGCGCTTTCCCCAGTTCATTCTTCTATTGCAGGTAAGTTGGTGGACCCCCCCTGACCCCTGACTTCTCCTCTATACCGTTATCCCCTCCCCCACCTGTCTCTGATCGCTGTGTGCTGCAGGACATGTTAAAGAACACGCCGCGGGGACATCCGGACCGCTTGTCACTTCAGCTGGCGCTCACAGAACTGGAGACCCTGGCGGAGAAGCTTAACGAGCAGAAACGCGTCGCCGACCAAGTGGCCGAAATCCAGCAGTTGTGCAAGAGTATAAGTGATCGGAGCACGTTGTACAAGGTAAGAAAAGGGACAGATTAACAAACATCCAAATGGGGGGCCCTTCCTGGTGCTTGGTTTATACCACCACCCCCATCCTGGAACAAGAGATTCCGATGAGAGTTCACTTCCTTCAAATCCCTTGTAGAGGAGGAGGAGGGGGACGTTAATTCTTCAGGGTCCGGACTTAGATGAGTCTTTGTCTCCCCCGTGCAGAGTCTGAGCTCCGGTCTGCACCAGCTCCTCATATGTGAGACTCTTACTGAGATGGTGTACGGGGAAAAGGGGCAGCTGCTGAAATCCAAGGAACGGAAACTCTTCCTGCTCAATGACGTCATCGTCTGCGCCAACATCAACTTCAAGTGAGTATGCTCTGCCGGGAACTTGGGGCCCCGGGGCTGGAATGAAGGGCCACAAGGTCTTTGGGTCCTGTGAATCCCGGACTACTTTTCTGGGTGAACCTACAAACTACTCATTTAAAGGGGAGCTTCACGTTCTCTGTAAATGTTAAAGTGGGTTCCATCCTGGAGACCAAATCGCGGGTCTCTAGTTATTTATTCACCGCTCCGCTTCAGGTCGGGCTGGTGGAGGACCCCGTTATATCTTATGAATCATTAACTCTGGAGGAGTCAGCGGGGTCTCTTAAATGGGGACTACTAAACTCCGGTGCCATTACCAGACCATTCTAATAGCCAAAGGGCTTTCCTTTTACCAGGGGGCAGCCAGAAATTGGAAACCTTGTTCCTCTTGGGCCTCGCTATGTGCTAAAGTGGAACGCCGCTTTACCCCAGCTTCAAGTGGCAGAGTTTGGGCAGGAAGGAAATGTGTACGAAAAAGAAGCGGCAGGAGTGCAGCAGTCCATCAGCAAGAAACAGTCGCCCTCTGCAGGGCAAAGTGAGTTCTGCAAATAGAAGGGGAGCCCATGTATAAAGATCCAACATTATAAACATGTCCCTCTCCTCAGATAAAGTGTCACTGGGCTCCCCGCGCCTCTACCAGGAACTGCAGGATATAAAGAAGGACCTGGACGTTGTGGAGCAGATCACACAGCTCATCAGTACCCTGCACGGCAGCTACCAGGTGAGACATGGAAATACATGCTACTGCCCCATCCAGCCTTCTACTATATATTACAATTCTTCTACCTATTTATCTTTAATCTCTTGTACATAGGAGCAGTATTATAGTAGTTATAGTCTTGTATATAGGGGCAGTATTATAGTAGTTATATTCTTGTATATAGGAGCAGTATTATAGTAGTTATATTCTTGTATATAGGAGGCAGTATTATAGTAGTTATCTTGTATATAGGAGGCAGTATTATAGTAGTTATATTCTTGTATATAGGAGCAGTATTATAGTAGTTATATTCTTGTATATAGGGGCAGTATTATAGTAGTTATATTCTTGTATATAGGGACAGTATTATAGTAGTTATATTCTTGTATATAGGGGGCAGTATTATAGTAGTTATATTCTTGTATATAGGAGCAGTATTATAGTAGTTATATTCTTGTATATAGGAGCAGTATTATAGTAGTTATATTCTTGTATATAGGGACAGTATTATAGTAGTTATATTCTTGTATATAGGGAGCAGTATTATAGTAGTTATATTCTTGTATATAGGAGCAGTATTATAGTAGTTATATTCTTGTATATAGGAGCAGTATTATAGTAGTTACATTCTTGTATATAGGGAGCAGTATTATAGTAGTTATATTCTTGTATATAGGGAGCAGTATTATAGTAGTTATATTCTTGTATATAGGAGCAGTATTATAGTAGTTACATTCTTGTATATAGGAGCAGTATTATAGTAGTTACATTCTTGTATATAGGGGGCAGTATTATAGTAGTTATATTCTTGTATATAGGGGGCAGTATTCTAGTAGTTATATTCTTGTATATAGGAGCAGTATTATAGTAGTTATATTCTTCTATATAGGGGGCAGTATTATAGTAGTTATATTCTTGTATATAGGGGGCAGTATTATAGTAGTTATATTCTTGTATATAGGAGCCAGTATTATAGTAGTTATATTCTTGTATATAGGAGCAGTATTATAGTAGTTATATTCTTGTATACAGGGGGCAGTATTATAGTAGTTATATTCTTGTATATAGGGAGCAGTATTATAGTAGTTATATTCTTGTATATAGGGGCAGTATTATAGTAGTTATATTCTTGTATATAGGGAGCAGTATTATAGTAGTTATATTCTTGTATATAGGGGGCAGTATTATAGTAGTTATATTCTTGTATATAGGGGCAGTATTATAGTAGTTATATTCTTGTATATAGGGAGCAGTATTATAGTAGTTATATTCTTGTATATAGGGAGCAGTATTATAGTAGTTATATTCTTGTATATAGGAGCAGTATTATAGTAGTTATATTCTTATATACAGGGGGCAGGATTATAGTAGTTATATTCTTGTATATAGGAGCAGTATTATAGTAGTTATATTCGTGTATATAGAGGCAGTATTCTAGTAGTTATATTCTTGTATATAGGAGCAGTATTATAGTAGTTATATTCTTGTATATAGGGGGCAGTATTATAGTAGTTATATTCTTGTATATAGGAGCAGTATTATAGTAGTTATATTCTTGTATATAGAAGCAGTATTATAGTAGTTATATTCTTGTATACAGTGGGCAGTATTATAGTAGTTATATTCTTGTATATAGGAGCAGTATTATAGTAGTTATATTCTTGTATATAGGGGCAGTATTATAGTAGTTATATTCTTGTATATAGGGGCAGTATTATAGTAGATATATTCTTGTATATAGGAGCAGTATTATAGTAGTTATATTCGTGTATATAGAGGCAGTATTCTAGTAGTTATATTCTTGTATATAGGAGCAGTATTATAGTAGTTATATTCTTGTGTATAGGGGGCAGTATTATAGTAGTTATATTCTTGTATATAGGGGGCAGTATTATAGTAGTTATATTCTTGTACATATGAGCAGTATTATAGTAGTTATAGTCTTGTATATAGGGGCAGTATTATAGTAGTTATATTCTTGTATATAGGGGGCAGTATTATAGTAGTTATATTCGTGTATATAGAGGCAGTATTCTAGTAGTTATATTCTTGTATATAGGAGCAGTATTATAGTAGTTATATTCTTGTATATAGGAGCAGTATTATAGTAGTTATTTTCTTGTATATAGGGGGCAGTATTATAGTAGTTATATTCTTGTATATAGGGGGCAGTATTATAGTAGTTATATTCTTGTATATAGGGAGCACTATTATAGTAGTTATATTCTTGTATATAGAAGCAGTATTATAGTAGTTATATTCTTGTATATAGGGAGCAGTATTATAGTAGTTATATTCTTGTATATAGGGGCAGTATTATAGTAGTTATATTCTTGTATATAGGAGCAGTATTATAGTAGTTATCTTCTTGTATATAGGAGCAGTATTATAGTAGTTATATTCTTATATATAGGAGCAGTATTATAGTAGTTATATTCGTGTATATAGAGGCAGTATTCTAGTAGTTCTATTCTTGTATATAGGAGCAGTATTATAGTAGTTATATTCTTGTATATAGGAGCAGTATTATAGTAGTTATTTTCTTGTATATAGGGGGCAGTATTATAGTAGTTATATTCTTGTATATAGGGGGCAGTATTATAGTAGTTATATTCTTGTATATAGGGAGCACTATTATAGTAGTTATATTCTTGTATATAGAAGCAGTATTATAGTAGTTATATTCTTGTATATAGGGAGCAGTATTATAGTAGTTATATTCTTGTATATAGGGGCAGTATTATAGTAGTTATATTCTTGTATATAGGAGCAGTATTATAGTAGTTATCTTCTTGTATATAGGAGCAGTATTATAGTAGTTATATTCTTATATATAGGAGCAGTATTATAGTAGTTATAGTCTTGTATATAGGGGCAGTATTATAGTAGTTATATTCTTGTATATAGGGGCAGTATTATAGTAGTTATATTCTTGTATATAGGAGCAGTATTATAGTAGTTATATTCTTGTATATAGGAGCAGTATTATAGTAGTTATATTCTTGTATATAGGGAGCAGTATTATAGTAGTTATATTCTTGTATATAGAGGCAGTATTATAGTAGTTATATTATATATAGGGGCAGTATTATACCGTGTTTCCCCGATAGTAAGACACCCCCGATTGTAAGACGTATCGGGGGTTTCAGGGGGGTCGGCTAATATAAGCCGTACCCCGAAAGTAAGACATATGTCTTACTTTCGGGGAAACACGGGGGTATTGCCGCCTCCTGCCCACTTCCGCGCCGCCCCCCTCTCCATACGTCTCCATCAGCGGCAGGAGCACGGCTGTTATACACAGCCTGGCTCCTGCTGCAACTGCCGGAATCGAAGCGCGCGCCGATTCCGGCAGTTTAACCCATTAAATGCCGCTGTCAATAGTGACAGCGGCATTTAATGTGTTTGACAGAGGGGGGAGCTCCCTCTGTCACCCGATCGGCGCCCCCGCAAACAAATCGCTGGTCGCCGTCGGGTTTCCATGACAGCCGGGGGTCTAACAAAGACCCCCAGGTCTGCCTTCAGCATCTGCCTGTTAGGCGATGCCGGAGGCATGACCTAATAGGTTGCCTGTCAGTTTTACACTGACAGGCAATAATGCTTCGGTATACTAAGTATACCAAAGCATTATATATGCGATCGGCACATCGCATAGTGAAGTCCCCTGGTGGGACTAAAAAAAAAAATGTAAAACAGTTAAATAAAGTTTGTGAAAAAAAAAAAAAAAAAAAATTCGACAATTTTTTTCCAATATAAGACATACCCCGAAAGTAAGACATAGTGGGGCTTTTGGGGATAAAAGGAAAGTAAGACACTGTCTTACTTTCGGGGAAACACGGTATTAGTTATATTCTTGTATATACGGAGCAGTATTATAGTAGTTATATTCTTGTATATAGGAAGCAGTATTATAGTAGTTATATTCTTGTATATAGGGGCAGTATTATAGTAGTTATGTTCTTGTATATAGGAGCAGTATTATAGTAGTTATATTCTTGTATATAGGAAGCAGTATTATAGTAGTTATATTCTTGTATATAGGGGCAGTATTATAGTAGTTATATTCTTGTATAGAGGGCAGTATTATAGTAGTTATATTCTTGTATATAGGAGGCAGTATTATAGTAGTTATATTCTTGTATATAGGGGCAGTATTATAGTAGTTATATTCCTGTATATAGGAGCAGTATTATAGTAGTTATATTCTTGTATATAGGAGCAGTATTATAGTAGTTATATTCTTGTATATAGGGTGCAGTATTATAGTAGTTATATTCTTGTATATAGGAGCAGTATTATAGTAGTTATATTCTTGTATATAGGGGCAGTATTATAGTAGTTATATTCTTGTATATAGGGAGCAGTATTATAGTAGTTATATTCTTGTATATAGGAGCAGTATTATAGTAGTTATATTCTTATATATAGGAGCAGTATTATAGTAGTTATAGTCTTGTATATAGGGGCAGTATTATAGTAGTTATATTCTTGTATATAGGGGCAGTATTATAGTAGTTATATTCTTGTATATAGGAGCAGTATTATAGTAGCTATCTTCTTGTATATAGGAGCAGTATTATAGTAGTTATATTCTTATATATAGGAGCAGTATTATAGTAGTTATAGTCTTGTATATAGGGGCAGTATTATAGTAGTTATATTCTTGTATATAGGGGCAGTATTATAGTAGTTATATTCTTGTATATAGAGGGCAGTATTATAGTAGTTATATTCTTGTATATAGGAAGCAGTATTGTAGTAGTTATATTCTTGTATATAGGGGCAGTATTATAGTAGTTATATTCTTGTATAGAGGGCAGTATTATAGTAGTTATATTCTTGTATATAGGAGGCAGTATTATAGTAGTTATATTCTTGTATATAGGGGCAGTATTATAGTAGTTATATTCCTGTATATAGGAGCAGTATTATAGTAGTTATATTCTTGTATATAGGGGCAGTATTATAGTAGTTATATTCTTGTATATAGGGAGCAGTATTATAGTAGTTATATTCTTGTATATAGGAGCAGTATTATAGTAGTTATATTCTTATATATAGGAGCAGTATTATAGTAGTTATAGTCTTGTATATAGGGGCAGTATTATAGTAGTTATATTCTTGTATATAGGGGCAGTATTATAGTAGTTATATTCTTGTATATAGGGGGCAGTATTATAGTAGTTATATTCTTGTATATAGGAGCAGTATTATAGTAGTTATCTTCTTGTATATAGGAGCAGTATTATAGTAGTTATATTCTTATATATATAGGAGCAGTATTATAGTAGTTATATTCTTGTATATAGGGGCAGTATTATAGTAGTTATCTTCTTGTATATAGGAGCAGTATTATAGTAGTTATATTCTTATATATAGGAGCAGTATTATAGTAGTTATAGTCTTGTATATAGGGGCAGTATTATAGTAGTTATCTTCTTGTATATAGGGGGCAGTATTATAGTAGTTATAGTCTTGTATATAGGAGCAGTATTATAGTATTTATATTCTTGTATATAGGGGGCAGTATTATAGTAGTTATATTCTTGTATATAGGGGCAGTATTATAGTAGTTATATTCTTGTATATAGGGGCAGTATTATAGTAGTTATATTCTTGTATATAGGGAGCAGTATTATAGTAGTTATATTCTTGTATATAGGGGGCAGTATTATAGTAGTTATATTCTTGTATATTGGGGGCAGTATTATAGTAGTTATATTCTTGTATATAGGAGCAGCATTATAGTAGTTCTATTCTTGTATATAGGGGCAGTATTATAGTAGTTATATTCTTGTATATAGGGGCAGTATTATAGTAGTTATATTCTTGTATATAGGGGCAGTATTATAGTAGTTGTATTCTTGTATATAGGGGGCAGTATTATAGTAGTTATATTCTTGTATATAGGAGCAGTATTATAGTAGTTATATTCTTATATATAGGAGCAGTATTATAGTAGTTATAGTCTTGTATATAGGGGCAGTATTATAGTAGTTATATTCTTGTATATAGGGGCAGTATTATAGTAGTTATATTCTTGTATATAGGGGGCAGTATTATAGTAGTTATATTCTTGTATATAGGAGCAGTATTATAGTAGTTATCTTCTTGTATATAGGAGCAGTATTATAGTAGTTATATTCTTATATATAGGAGCAGTATTATAGTAGTTATATTCTTGTATATAGGGGCAGTATTATAGTAGTTATCTTCTTGTATATAGGAGCAGTATTATAGTAGTTATATTCTTATATATAGGAGCAGTATTATAGTAGTTATAGTCTTGTATATAGGGGCAGTATTATAGTAGTTATAGTCTTGTATATAGGAGCAGTATTATAGTATTTATATTCTTGTATATAGGGGGCAGTATTATAGTAGTTATATTCTTGTATATAGGAGCAGTATTATAGTAGTTATATTCTTGTATATAGGAGCAGTATTATAGTAGTTATATTCTTGTATATAGGGAGCAGTATTATAGTAGTTATATTCTTGTATATAGGGGGCAGTATTATAGTAGTTATATTCTTGTATATAGGGGCAGTATTATAGTAGTTATATTCTTGTATATAGGGAGCAGTATTATAGTAGTTATATTCTTGTATATAGGGGCAGTATTATAGTAGTTATATTCTTGTATATAGGGGCAGTATTATAGTAGTTATATTCTTGTATATAGGAGCAGTATTATAGTAGTTATATTCTTGTATATAGGGGCAGTATTATAGAAGTTATATTCTTGTATATAGGGGCAGTATTATAGTAGTTATATTCTTGTATATAGGGGCAGTATTATACTGGGGTTAGTACAGGTTATGTCCGTAGCAAAATCTGAGGACTCAATTTGTAGGATATAAGGATGCTGAACACAGCAAAATAAATATTTAAGGAGTTGTCTTATTTAGAAATTGCATTTTCAATTTCCCTATTTCCCCTTTTCAGGACTTTTATTGATTAGCCAAAGTAAAGCGTCTACAAAAAGCTTCTCTTTTACTGGTACCTCCATATATTACACAGACAACCCGTAGATTCTAGTGGTTTATCTTTAATGCTGCTTTTCACCTGTGGTGGCGCTGTAGAGCATTTTACTACTTGCTGTAAGGTCCCTCAGATTCCAGCTGACCGCTACGGGTTCCAGCATCAAGACACCCTGTGATCAATTAATAATTTGTAGCCCCCCCCATCCTATAACTGATAGTTTCTTCCTATAATCCTTAATAAAGCTGTCACGTATATCCCACTGCTCATCGCCACCGACACCTCAGTCGCATAATTCACCGTTTTTCTATGAATGAGGTTTATTTAATCGAGTCTTCGTCTCATGGCACCTTTTTCTCTCTTCTAGAATCTGAACATGACGGTGGCTCAGGATTGGTGTTTGGGTTTGCAGAGACTCATCCGGCTTAAAGAGGAGGAAATTCAGTCGGCCAATAAATGTCATCTACGTCTCCAGCTCCAAATGCCAAGGAAATCAGATAAGTGAGTCCAGGGCATGAGATGGAGTATGGAGGTCTGCGGGGTGTCAGGATAGGAGGATGGTGATGCTGTTTGGTTGTTTAGTAAGTCGATCAGGGGTTTCACTCCGCTATGGACCACACAGCTCCACCTATAGGGCAGTAGGAGTACTGCAGCCAAATTATTCCACAACCAAACACAAGTGTCATAAGACGGAGGCGTGTTATATATAGGGTCATCTAAAGGATGACTAGAAAGGGATAGACCAGTGAGTGCCGTTCGGAGCTCCCCTGGTTCATCTAATTCTCCAGTAGGAGAGCCCTCTCAGCCAGCGCCTCTCCTGCTGTCCGTGTTGCTGACTTTCATGTCGGGCTATTTAATGGTTGCAGTATCACCTCCTAGTTCAGCATTTTTGGGACATCTCTTCCTTTCGATGTATAGAAGCACATGTACGACTTGCGTTCTGAGGCACCGGGTGGTGCTGGCCACTGTTTCTTCATTTTGCTGCTCTCCTCTGCCTAGTAACTGCCTAACATCGTCCATCCTATCGTGCCTTCATGTCACATGAGTGAATAGTGAAACGTTACATTTTAGGAATAATCTTCAGGTTCTCTCTCTCTGTCGCTTCGTGAGTTGTTTAGCTTTGTATAGTTCTTATTGCTGATGTCGTCTGATCCGTTCTCCTTTTTTCCTTCCCCTCCCTAGGACTGGGCGACCGATGAGCTTCATGGTGCTTTTTCTCACGCCAAATCCCTTGAGCAAGATATCCTGGGTAAACCGAATGCACTTGGCTAAAATTGCCCTCAGTAAGTGAAGAATCTATTCTCTATTGCAGAACATTGACTGCCGACTACTGCAAAAATAGTTAAAGCGAACAAAGGTTCCGGTTCCATAAAGCTACAAATGCACGGAGTGGCTGACCAGGAGAGTCCATGCAAGTCTGTGTGTTGTGGAGGGAAAATGTAAAATGGGCCAACTCAGCCATGACTGCAAATAAGTGCACCCCCGCCTACACTTGAGGAAGGTCTATTTGACTGTAAAATGACACAACAAACCCAGATTCTCCCCCTGTGGTTGCATCCGGTAGAGCAAGGGTGGGGAATGTCCGGCCCGCGAGATCATTTGGTCTGGCCCGACCTCACTCAGACGACGCTGCCGCCGTGTCATTGACTACTTGGCTTCGTCCACCCTACTCACTCACGTTTAGGAGCAGGAGGAGGGCGGCAGTCTGAGCCAAGTATGGCGGTGGTCTTAGTGAGGTTGGTGCGTGCCGACTAGAGAGTAGACCAGTCCGGTCACCTGACCTAAATCACCTGACCTCATGTCAGCGACATGATGTCAGGTGGCCGGACTGGTCCTCTCCCGGGCCGTCAGACGACTGGACTGGTCCACTTACGTCACAGCACGTACCGACCTCACTGACCGCCGAGTCATTCCCTGCTTGGCTCCATCTGCCCTACTCACATTTTAAGAGCAAAAGGAGGGCGGCAGTCTGAGCCAAGTATGGAGGCGGTCTAGGTGAGGCCTCTGCGTGCCGGCCCGGGAGTGGAGCAGTCCAGTCACCTGACCTGAGTGACCTGACTGGTCCACTCCTAGGTTGGCACGCACTGACCTCCTCACTCAGACCGCCGCGTCCTCGTTCACTCTTAGTAATGACAGTACTTGGCTCCATCTGCCCTCCTCCTGCTCCTGACCTAAAATTTAGAAACTTAGCTGAGGCCTAAATGTAGAAATGTAGCTGTAGTGTAGACGTAGGACCGGTCCTAAACGCATAAAGTGAGATCAGGTGGCGTAAAGGGGTTTTCCCATCAGGGACATTTATGATCTATCCACAGGATATGTCATGAATGTCAGATAGATGTGGGTCCCATATCTCTCTCTAGAACCGGGCCCTCTAAACCTCGTTCTACCTCTTTGTGTTGTGGCTGAAGCTTGTGATGTCCGACCATGAAGAAGGAAACAGTGTAACTCGCCGAGCTAAGCTGTTTCCATGAGTCCCATAGAACTGAATGGTAGTTACGGCAAGAGTGTAACTCGCATGCTGCGCTGCTTCCGTAACTGCGATTCACTACTATGGGGCTCATGGAAAGACCTCAGCTCAGCGAGCTCCTCTGTTTGCTTCATTATGGTCGGAAATCACACGCTTCAGACGCAACACAGAGTGGTAGAACGGGGTTTAGGGGACCCCGTTCTAGATAGAGGTGCGGGTCCCAGAGGTGGGACCCTCATCTATCTGACAATTATGACATATCCTGTGGATATGTCATAAATGTCCCTAATGGGAAAACCCCTTTAAGTGAGTAAGTCGGAACAACATACTGCTGCGAGTTCTTTTCAAAACGTACCAAAAAGTTCACCGCTCTAGACTGACCGACACAACATCACCAATACCGGCGAACATCACCCGCCGTACCTCAGAGAAGCAGCTTCAGATCAACCGACGCATCATCATCATCATCAATACCGGAGAACATCACCCGCCACACCACAGAGAAGCAGCTCCAGACTGACCGACGCATCATAATCAATACCGGAGAACATCACCCGCCACACCACAGAGAAGCAGCTCCAGACTGACCGACGTATCATCAATACCGGAGAACATCACCCGCCGCTCCACAGAGAAGCAGCTCCAGACTGACCGACGCATCATCATCAAAAACGGAGAACATCACCCGCCGCACCACAGAGAAGCAGCTCCAGACTGACCGACGCATCATAATCAATATCGGAGAACATCACCCGCCGCACCACAGAGAAGCAGCTCCAGACTGACCGACGTATCATCAATACCGGAGAACATCACCCGCCGCTCCACAGAGAAGCAGCTCCAGACTGACCGACGCATCATCATCAAAAACGGAGAACATCACCCGCCGCACCACAGAGAAGCAGCTCCAGACTGACCGACACATCATCATCAATACCGGAGAACATCACCCGCCGCACCACAGAGAAGCAGCTCTAGACTGACCGACACATCATCATCAATACCGGAGAACATCACCCGCCTCACCACAGAGAAGCAGCTCCAGACTGACCGACGCATCATCATCAATACCGGAGAACATCACCCGCCGCACCACAGAGAAGCAGCTCTAGACTGACCGACGAAACATCATCATCAATACCGAAGAACATCACCCGCCTCACCACAGAGAAGCAGCTCCAGACTGAGCGCATCATCAATACCGGAGAACATCACCCGCCGCACCACAGAGAAGCAGCTCCAGACTGACCGACGCATCATCATCAATACCGGAGAACATCACCCGCCGCACCACAGAGAAGCAGCTCCAGACTGACCGACGCATCATCATCAATACCGGAGAACATCACCCGCCACACCACAGAGAAGCAGCTCCAGACTGACCGACGCATCATCATCAATACCGGAGAACATCACCCGCCACACCACAGAGAAGCAGCTCCAGACTGACCGACATCATCATCATCAATACCGGAGAACATCACCCACCACACCACAGAGAAGCAGCTCCAGACTGACCGACATCATCATCATCATCATCATCATCAATACCGGAGAACATCACCCGCCACACCACAGAGAAGCAGCTCCAGACTGACCGACACATCATCATCAATACCGGAGAACATCACCCGCCTCACCACAGAGAAGCAGCTCCAGACTGACCGACATCATCATCATCAATACCGGAGAACATCACCCGCCGCACCACAGAGAAGCAGCTCCAGACTGACCGACATCATCATCATCAATACCGGAGAACATCACCCGCCACACCACAGAGAAGCAGCTCCAGACTGACCGACGCATCATCAATACCAGAGAACATCACCCGCCTCACCACAGAGAAGCAGCTCCAGACTGACCGACACATCATCATCAATACCGGAGAACATCACCCGCCTCACCACAGAGAAGCAGCTCCAGACTGACCGACATCATCATCATCAATACCGGAGAACATCACCCGCCTCACCACAGAGAAGCAGCTTCAGACTGACCGACGCATCATCAATACCAGAGAACATCACCCGCCTCACCACAGAGAAGCAGCTCCAGACTGACCGACACATCATCATCAATACCGGAGAACATCACCCGCCTCACCACAGAGAAGCAGCTCCAGACTGACCGACGCATCATCATCATCAATACCGGAGAACATCACCCGCCGCACCACAGAGAAGCAGCTTCAGACGTCACATTAGGGGGAGTTAATTAGATGTTTGACTAAATACAGCAGGCAAATTTTTAAGTTGATAATTTTGTATGGCTGCGAATGATGTTTTATAAATATCCAAATGGCCCTTGGCAGAAAGAATGTTCCCCACCCCTGGTGTAGATGCTGGTACGGGGGATGTGTGGTGCTAATGGATCAGAACGAGGGAAGTGCTGCCCAATTCCGAGCCCCCACACCCGCCTAGCCTATAGCAGTACCTGTCCTCCGCTAGCTCCTGTAACATACAAACGCATGGCTAGTCCGATGTCTATCCTGTCCTACGTGGCAATGTAACTGGGTATTTTAACGTGTGCCTTTAAGAAACCAATCATTAGATCTATATTTCAGGGGCTCCTGGGCTGTTTAAGGCCTTTGCAGTGAAGCTAGCGGTTATTTTCCCATTGCATTACCAAGTGTATTCTTTGTCGCTGAGGGGGGGTCAGGACATCTTCAGGGCGAGATCTCCCCTGTAAATAACTCCGACGGCTCCTGTGAAAGTAATTCTGTTTTTTTCTTCTTTATTTTGCCGGCTCAATCTCAAGGATTTGGCTTGTTTTCTCTTTTAAAAGACCCTTCAGAAAGGACACGGAGGCTTCTCTTGATAACTGCAGGGACAAAGAGATTTTCAACTGTGAAAGCATTTTAGCGTTTAGTGAGCGCGCACATCTACAATAACGAGCGGCCTGTAGTGAAACGCGTCAGCATTCTGAATGGGGCCTCTCCTGCGCGACTCGCTCCCCCGCCTCATCAGGGCTTTTTAGAAGATTCCGGCCCCGTACGTCTCATCGTTATCTTCCTCTCGGCTCCTGCAGCCGCCGAGAAGCTAAATGGCAGGAAATTTGTTTTAAATCATCCTGGAAACGCACTTTTTAATGCCCCGATGTCTCAGCGCCGGATGATTGCGCTTCGTGGTCTTAACTTGTCTTTTTTTTTTATCTTCGAAGCCAGAGGGAAGAGAAGTGTAACTCGTTAAAAAGACCATTCAGCTCTAATGGGAAGAAATTGCTTTTTTCTGCATGATCGGTAACTCCGCACGTTAGAGGCTCCGCTGTGACGCACCAGCCCCTGTCCCGGCCCTCAAAGGGTTAATTGTGCCTGGGTCGCTTTCATCCCAGCTTCTTCTACCTGTATCTTTTATTCTTCTTATCTGGTAGACGTTTTCTTCAGTTTGGATTTGCAAATTATGGATTAAATTTTTTTTTTTTTAAGAATAAATGACTCCACAAAGCAGCTAATTAACCAACGTCTCAGGATTTGTCCCCTGGAGTGAGAGTTTTTTGTGCCCGAGAAACCACATGATCCTCCTCCTCCTCTCGGCTTAGCTTGGTCAGGACTCCTCGGCGCAGGCGCCATAGTGTTCAGGGGCCGTATACGGATAAGTTATCCATAGCAACCGGTCAGGTCATAACCGCCACTTCCTGCCCTGCCCTAGGTAAATGACTGTAATCTGTTGGTGACAAAATTATCCCCAAATCGCAGATCAATAGAATTGAAAAGGTGCGAAAATGTCATGTGACAACAATAATGGTTATGATTGGCTGGGTCCGGATATAATATGGACTTCACCTCTAACTGTCTGACTGTTCCCAGGAGAGGAGAACCAGCCGGGCTGGCTGTGCCCCGAGGAAGAGAAAAAAATGAAAATTCCGTTCTGGTGTCCAACACTTGTTTGTCGCTTCCCGTCCTTCTCCACGAAAGCCTCCGACTTGCAGGTCAGTCACTAAGAATAGGTGCAAACTACAGCGTCCGTGTCACAGCATGTTCTTATATAATAGGAGGTCCAGTATGATGGCCCGTCCCCACATCATCACTTATGTCAGCAGGTCCCACATATTTCGAGCCGATCCTCCTATCTCTGGGCCAATATCCCCCTATTTCTGGGCCAATATCCCCCTATTTCTGGGCCAGTTTCCCCCTATCTCTGGGCCAGTTCCCCCCTATCTCTTTGTAGGTCACCGTCTATTTTGTTTGTGACCAGCTGAGATAGTAAACGCCAGCCAGCTCCACCGGTAGTGAAGCGCACAGGTGCTCGGTGACAGAGGGGGAGTCCCAAATAAAATGTCCATAAAAAAAGTTAATAGGTTAGGAGCTTGTTCTTTATTCCAAATGTGCAAAGGCAGAAGGAACGTTTCATTACAGACGGGTAGAACTGATGTGATCCAGTAT
Source organism: Rhinoderma darwinii (assembly GCF_050947455.1). NCBI lineage: Eukaryota > Metazoa > Chordata > Amphibia > Anura > Rhinodermatidae > Rhinoderma > Rhinoderma darwinii. The sequence continues at coordinate 105,760,959 of NC_134696.1, forward strand.
AGACAGGTAGAACTGATGTGATCCAGTATAGACAGGTAGAATTGATGTGATCCAGTATAGACAGGTAGAACTGATGTGATCCAGTATAGACGTGTAGAACTGATGTGATCCAGTATAGACGTGTAGAACTGATGTGATCCAGTATAGACGTGTAGAACTGATGTGATCCAGTATAGACGTGTAGAACTGATGTGATCCAGTATAGACGTGTAGAACTGATGTGATCCAGTACAGACTGGTAGAACTGATGCGATCCAGTACAGACGGGTAGAACTGATGCGATCCAGTACAGACGGGTAGAACTGATGCGATCCAGTACAGACGGGTAGAACTGATGCGATCCAGTACAGACGGGTAGAACTGATGCGATCCAGTACAGACGGGTAGAACTGATGCGATCCAGTACAGACGGGTAGAACTGATGCGATCCAGTACAGACGGGTAGAACTGATGCGATCCAGTACAGACGGGTAGAACTGATGCGATCCAGTACAGACGGGTAGAACTGATGCGATCCAGTACAGACGGGTAGAACTGATGCGATCCAGTACAGACGGGTAGAACTGATGCGATCCAGTACAGACGGGTAGAACTGATGCGATCCAGTACAGACGGGTAGAACTGATGCGATCCAGTACAGACGGGTAGAACTGATGCGATCCAGTACAGACGGGTAGAACTGATGCGATCCAGTACAGACGGGTAGAACTGATGCGATCCAGTACAGACGGGTAGAACTGATGCGATCCAGTACAGACGGGTAGAACTGATGCGATCCAGTACAGACGGGTAGAACTGATGCGATCCAGTACAGACGGGTAGAACTGATGCGATCCAGTACAGACGGGTAGAACTGATGCGATCCAGTACAGACGGGTAGAACTGATGCGATCCAGTACAGACGGGTAGAACTGATGCGATCCAGTACAGACGGGTAGAACTGATGCGATCCAGTACAGACGGGTAGAACTGATGCGATCCAGTACAGACGGGTAGAACTGATGCGATCCAGTACAGACGGGTAGAACTGATGCGATCCAGTACAGACGGGTAGAACTGATGCGATCCAGTACAGACGGGTAGAACTGATGCGATCCAGTACAGACGGGTAGAACTGATGCGATCCAGTACAGACGGGTAGAACTGATGCGATGCAGTACAGACGGGTAGAACTGATGCGATGCAGTACAGACGGGTAGAACTGATGCGATCCAGTACAGACGGGTAGAACTGATGCGATCCAGTACAGACGGGTAGAACTGATGCGATCCAGTACAGACGGGTAGAACTGATGCGATCCAGTACAGACGGGTAGAACTGATGCGATCCAGTACAGACGGGTAGAACTGATGCGATCCAGTACAGACGGGTAGAACTGATGCGATCCAGTACAGACGGGTAGAACTGATGCGATCCAGTACAGACGGGTAGAACTGATGCGATCCAGTACAGACGGGTAGAACTGATGCGATCCAGTACAGACGGGTAGAACTGATGCGATCCAGTACAGACGGGTAGAACTGATGCGATCCAGTACAGACGGGTAGAACTGATGCGATCCAGTACAGACGGGTAGAACTGATGCGATCCAGTACAGACGGGTAGAACTGATGCGATCCAGTACAGACGGGTAGAACTGATGCGATCCAGTACAGACGGGTAGAACTGATGCGATCCAGTACAGACGGGTAGAACTGATGCGATCCAGTACAGACGGGTAGAACTGATGCGATCCAGTACAGACGGGTAGAACTGATGCGATCCAGTACAGACGGGTAGGACTGATGCGATCCAGTACAGACGGGTAGGACTGATGCGATCCAGTACAGACGGGTAGGACGGATGCGATCCAGTACAGACGGGTAGGACTGATGCGATCCAGTACAGACGGGTAGGACGGATGCGATCCAGTACAGACGGGTAGGACGGATGCGATCCAGTACAGACGGGTAGGACGGATGCGATCCAGTACAGACGGGTAGGACGGATGCGATCCAGTACAGACGGGTAGGACGGATGCGATCCAGTACAGACGGGTAGGACGGATGCGATCCAGTACAGACGGGTAGGACGGATGCGATCCAGTACAGACGGGTAGGACGGATGCGATCCAGTACAGACGGGTAGGACGGATGCGATCCAGTACAGACGGGTAGGACGGATGCGATCCAGTACAGACGGGTAGGACGGATGCGATCCAGTACAGACGGGTAGGACGGATGCGATCCAGTACAGACGGGTAGGACGGATGCGATCCAGTACAGACGGGTAGGACGGATGCGATCCAGTACAGACGGGTAGGACGGATGCGATCCAGTACAGACGGGTAGGACGGATGCGATCCAGTACAGACGGGTAGGACGGATGCGATCCAGTACAGACGGGTAGGACGGATGCGATCCAGTACAGACGGGTAGGACGGATGCGATCCAGTACAGACGGGTAGGACGGATGCGATCCAGTACAGACGGGTAGGACGGATGCGATCCAGTACAGACGGGTAGGACGGATGCGATCCAGTACAGACGGGTAGGACGGATGCGATCCAGTACAGACGGGTAGGACGGATGCGATCCAGTACAGACGGGTAGGACGGATGCGATCCAGTACAGACGGGTAGGACGGATGCGATCCAGTACAGACGGGTAGGACGGATGCGATCCAGTACAGACGGGTAGGACGGATGCGATCCAGTACAGACGGGTAGGACGGATGCGATCCAGTACAGACGGGTAGGACGGATGCGATCCAGTACAGACGGGTAGGACGGATGCGATCCAGTAAGACGGGTAGGACGGATGCGATCCAGTACAGACGGGAGGACGGATGCGATCCAGTACAGACGGGTAGGTCGGATGCGATCCAGTACAGACGGGTAGAGATGGATCCAGTACAGACGGGTAGGACGGATGCGATCCAGTACAGACGGAGGCTCCAGGACGATGCGATCCAGTAAGGGGATTGGGGGGGCTTCCCGTAGACGATCCAGAACAGACGGGGTAGGACGGATGCGATCCAGTACAGACGGGTAGGACGATGCGATCCAGTACAGACGGTAGGACGGTATGCGATCCCAGATCCCCCTACAGAC